>NW_026699024.1:0-25069 GCF_030435755.1 Ochotona princeps | reverse complement strand
TGGTAGAGCATCCCACACAAATGAATGCTCCACATGCGGGTTTCACATGCCACCAACTCCACATTCACAGGCAACTTCAGCGCCACAGCCGTTTTCAGATAGCCCTCAATGCAAAGGCTCTAGACGCAAATATTGGTGTGAGAGCTAATTCCATCAAGGAAACACTGCATGTTGGTGAAGGGCATATTGAAGAAGGATCAGCCGAGTGGTTGTTGTGGGAGAACAACTCCATTTGGCTCACTAGCTTCACACACCATCAGGCTTCCAAGCAGCTCTCAAGGAAACTCAGTTTTCACACTCTATGCTTAGTGCCCTTTGAGTGCTTTATCTAGGAATGAACCTGGTAGAGCATCCCACACAAACGAATGCTCCACATGCGGGTTTCACATGCCACCAACTCCACATTCACAGGCAACTTCAGCGCCACAGCCGTTTTCAGATAGCCCTCAATGCAAAGGCTCTAGACGCAAATATTGGTGTGAGAGCTAATTCAATCAAGGAAACACTGCATGTTGGTGAAGGGCATATTGAAGAAGGATCAGCCGAGTGGTTCTTGTGGGAGAACAACTCCATTTGGCTCACTAACTTCACACACCATCAGGCTTCCAAGCAGCTCTCAAGGAAACTCAGTTTTCACACTCTATGCTTAGTGCCCTTTGTATGGCTAGGACTGAAATGAAGCTTGGTCAGCATCCCACACAAACGAATGCTCCACATGCGGGTTTCACATGCCACCAACTCCACATTCACAGGCAACTTCAGCGCCACAGCCGTTTTCAGATAGCCCTCAATGCAAAGTCACTAGACGCAAATATTGGTGTGAGAGCTAATTCAATCAAGGAAACACTGCATGTTGGTGAAGGGCATATTGAAGAAGGATCAGCCGAGTGGTTCTTGTGGGAGAACAACTCCATTTGGCTCACTAACTTCACACACCATCAGGCTTCCAAGCAGCTCTCAAGGAAACTCAGTTTTCACACTCTATGCTTAGTGCCCTTTGTATGGCTAGGACTGAAATGAAGCTTGGTCAGCATCCCACACAAACGAATGCTCCACATGCGGGTTTCACATGCCACCAACTCCACATTCACAGGCAACTTCAGCGCCACAGCCGTTTTCAGATAGCCCTCAATGCAAAGGCTCTAGACGCAAATATTGGTGTGAGAGCTAATTCAATCAAGGAAACACTGCATGTTGGTGAAGGGCATATTGAAGAAGGATCAGCCGAGTGGTTCTTGTGGGAGAACAACTCCATTTGGCTCACTAACTTCACACACTATCAGGCTTCCAAGCAGCTCTCAAGGAAACTCAGTTTTCACACTCTATGCTTAGTGCCCTTTGAATGCATTATCTAGGAATGAACCTGGTAGAGCATCCCACACAAACGAATGCTCCACATGCGGGTTTCACATGCCACCAACTCCACATTCACAGGCAACTTCAGCGCCACAGCCGTTTTCAGATAGCCCTCAATGCAAAGGCTCTAGACGCAAATATTGGTGTGAGAGCTAATTCAATCAAGGAAACACTGCATGTTGGTGAAGGGCATATTGAAGAAGGATCAGCCGAGTGGTTCTTGTGGAGAACAACTCCATTTGGCTCACTAACTTCACACACCATCAGGCTTCCAAGCAGCTCTCAAGGAAACTCAGTTTTCACACTCTATGCTTAGAGCCCTTTGTATGGCTAGGACTGAAATGAACCTGGTAGAGCATCCCACACAAACGAATGCTCCACATGCGGGTTTCACATGCCACCAACTCCACATTCACAGGCAACTTCAGCGCCACAGCCGTTTTCAGATAGCCCTCAATGCAAAGGCACTAGACGCAAATATTGGTGTGAGAGCTAATTCAATCAAGGAAACACTGCATGTTGGTGAAGGGCATATTGAAGAAGGATCAGCCGAGTGGTTCTTGTGGGAGAACAACTCCATTTGGCTCACTAGCTTCAAACACGATCAGGCTTCCAAGCATATCTCAAGGAAACTCAGTTTTCACACTCTATGCTTAGTGCCCTTTGTATGGCTAGGACTGAAATGAACCTGGTAGAGCATCCCACACAAACGAATGCTCCACATGCGGGTTTCACATGCCACCAACTCCACATTCACAGGCAACTTCAGCGCCACAGCCGTTTTCAGATAGCCCTCAATGCAAAGGCTCTAGACGCAAATATTGGTGTGAGAGCTAATTCAATCAAGGAAACACTGCATGTTGGTGAAGGGCATATTGAAGAAGGATCAGCCGAGTGGTTCTTGTGGGAGAACAACTCCATTTGGCTCACTAACTTCACACACCATCAGGCTTCCAAGCAGCTCTCAAGGAAACTCAGTTTTCACACTCTATGCTTAGTGCCCTTTGAGTGCATTATCTAGGAATGAACCTGGTAGAGCATCCCACACAAACGAATGCTCCACATGAGGGTTTCACATGCCACCAACTCCACATTCACAGGCAACTTCAGCGCCACAGCCGTTTTCAGATAGCCCTCAATGCAAAGGCTCTAGACGCAAATATTGGTGTGAGAGCTAATTCAATCAAGGAAACACTGCATGTTGGTGAAGGGCATATTGAAGAAGGATCAGCCGAGTGGTTGTTGTGGGAGAACAACTCCATTTGGCTCACTAGCTTCACACACCATCAGGCTTCCAAGCAGCTCTCAAGGAAACTCAGTTTTCACACTCTATGCTTAGTGCCCTTTGAGTGCTTTATCTAGGAATGAACCTGGTAGAGCATCCCACACAAACGAATGCTCCACATGCGGGTTTCACATGCCACCAACTCCACATTCACAGGCAACTTCATCGCCACAGCCGTTTTCAGATAGCCCTCAATGCAAAGGCACTAGACGCAAATATTGGTGTGAGAGCTAATTCAATCAAGGAAACACTGCATGTTGGTGAAGGGCATATTGAAGAAGGATCAGCCGAGTGGTTCTTGTGGGAGAACAACTCCATTTGGCTCACTAACTTCACACACCATCAGGCTTCCAAGCAGCTCTCAAGGAAACTCAGTTTTCACACTCTATGCTTAGTGCCCTTTGTATGGCTAGGACTGAAATGAAGCTTGGTCAGCATCCCACACAAACGAATGCTCCACATGCGGGTTTCACATGCCACCAACTCCACATTCACAGGCAACTTCAGCGCCACAGCCGTTTTCAGATAGCCCTCAATGCAAAGTCACTAGACGCAAATATTGGTGTGAGAGCTAATTCAATCAAGGAAACACTGCATGTTGGTGAAGGGCATATTGAAGAAGGATCAGCCGAGTGGTTCTTGTGGGAGAACAACTCCATTTGGCTCACTAACTTCACACACCATCAGGCTTCCAAGCAGCTCTCAAGGAAACTCAGTTTTCACACTCTATGCTTAGTGCCCTTTGTATGGCTAGGACTGAAATGAAGCTTGGTCAGCATCCCACACAAACGAATGCTCCACATGCGGGTTTCACATGCCACCAACTCCACATTCACAGGCAACTTCAGCGCCACAGCCGTTTTCAGATAGCCCTCAATGCAAAGGCTCTAGACGCAAATATTGGTGTGAGAGCTAATTCAATCAAGGAAACACTGCATGTTGGTGAAGGGCATATTGAAGAAGGATCAGCCGAGTGGTTCTTGTGGGAGAACAACTCCATTTGGCTCACTAACTTCACACACCATCAGGCTTCCAAGCAGCTCTCAAGGAAACTCAGTTTTCACACTCTATGCTTAGTGCCCTTTGAATGCATTATCTAGGAATGAACCTGGTAGAGCATCCCACACAAACGAATGCTCCACATGCGGGTTTCACATGCCACCAACTCCACATTCACAGGCAACTTCAGCGCCACAGCCGTTTTCAGATAGCCCTCAATGCAAAGGCTCTAGACGCAAATATTGGTGTGAGAGCTAATTCAATCAAGGAAACACTGCATGTTGGTGAAGGGCATATTGAAGAAGGATCAGCCGAGTGGTTCTTTGGGAGAACAACTCCATTTGGCTCACTAACTTCACACACCATCAGGCTTCCAAGCAGCTCTCAAGGAAACTCAGTTTTCACACTCTATGCTTAGAGCCCTTTGTATGGCTAGGACTGAAATGAACCTGGTAGAGCATCCCACACAAACGAATGCTCCACATGCGGGTTTCACATGCCACCAACTCCACATTCACAGGCAACTTCAGCGCCACAGCCGTTTTCAGATAGCCCTCAATGCAAAGGCACTAGACGCAAATATTGGTGTGAGAGCTAATTCAATCAAGGAAACACTGCATGTTGGTGAAGGGCATATTGAAGAAGGATCAGCCGAGTGGTTCTTGTGGGAGAACAACTCCATTTGGCTCACTAGCTTCAAACACGATCAGGCTTCCAAGCATATCTCAAGGAAACTCAGTTTTCACACTCTATGCTTAGTGCCCTTTGTATGGCTAGGACTGAAATGAACCTGGTAGAGCATCCCACACAAACGAATGCTCCACATGCGGGTTTCACATGCCACCAACTCCACATTCACAGGCAACTTCAGCGCACAGCCGTTTTCAGATAGCCCTCAATGCAAAGGCTCTAGACGCAAATATTGGTGTGAGAGCTAATTCAATCAAGGAAACACTGCATGTTGGTGAAGGGCATATTGAAGAAGGATCAGCCGAGTGGTTCTTGTGGGAGAACAACTCCATTTGGCTCACTAACTTCACACACCATCAGGCTTCCAAGCAGCTCTCAAGGAAACTCAGTTTTCACACTCTATGCTTAGTGCCCTTTGAGTGCATTATCTAGGAAAGAACCTGGTAGAGCATCCCACACAAACGAATGCTCCACATGCGGGTTTCACATGCCACCAACTCCACATTCACAGGCAACTTCAGCGCCACAGCCGTTTTCAGATAGCCCTCAATGCAAAGGCTCTAGACGCAAATATTGGTGTGAGAGCTAATTCAATCAAGGAAACACTGCATGTTGGTGAAGGGCATATTGAAGAAGGATCAGCCGAGTGGTTCTTGTGGGAGAACAACTCCATTTGGCTCACTAACTTCACACACCATCAGGCTTCCAAGCAGCTCTCAAGGAAACTCAGTTTTCACACTCTATGCTTAGTGCCCTTTGTATGGCTAGGACTGAAAAGAACCTGGTAGAGCATCCCACCCAAACTAATGCTCCACATGAGGGTTTCACATGCCACCAACTCCACATTCACAGGCAACTTCAGCGCCACAGCCGTTTTCAGATAGCCCTCAATGCAAAGGCTCTAGACGCAAATATTGTTGTGAGAGCTAATTCAATCAAGGAAACACTGCATGTTGGTGAAGGGCATATTGAAGAAGGATCAGCCGAGTGGTTCTTGTGGGAGAACAACTCCATTTGGCTCACTAGCTTCACACACCATCAAGCTTCCAAGCAGCTCTCAAGGAAACTCAGTTTTCACACTCTATGCTTAGTGCCCTTTGTATGGCTAGGACTGAAATGAACCTGGTAGAGCATCCCACACAAATGAATGCTCCACATGCGGGTTTCACATGCCACCAACTCCACATTCACAGGCAACTTCAGCGCCACAGCCGTTTTCAGATAGCCCTCAATGCAAAGGCTCTAGACGCAAATATTGGTGTGAGAGCTAATTCAATCAAGGAAACACTGCATGTTGGTGAAGGGCATATTGAAGAAGGATCAGCCGAGTGGTTCTTGTGGGAGAACAACTCCATTTGGCTCACTAACTTCACACACCATCAGGCTTCCAAGCAGCTCTCAAGGAAACTCAGTTTTCACACTCTATGCTTAGTGCCCTTTGAGGGCATTATCTAGGAATGAACCTGGTAGAGCATCCCACACAAACGAATGCTCCACATGCGGGTTTCACATGCCACCAACTCCACATTCACAGGCAACTTCAGCGCCACAGCCGTTTTCAGATAGCCCTCAATGCAAAGGCTCTAGACGCAAATATTGGTGTGAGAGCTAATTCAATCAAGGAAACACTGCATGTTGGTGAAGGGCATATTGAAGAAGGATCAGCCGAGTGGTTCTTGTGGGAGAACAACTCCATTTGGCTCACTAACTTCACACACCATCAGGCTTCCAAGCAGCTCTCAAGGAAACTCAGTTTTCACACTCTATGCTTAGTGCCCTTTGTATGGCTAGGACTGAAATGAAGCTTGGTCAGCATCCCACACAAACGAATGCTCCACATGCGGGTTTCACATGCCAGCAACTCCACATTCACAGGCAACTTCAGCGCCACAGCCGTTTTCAGATAGCCCTCAATGCAAAGGCTCTAGACGCAAATATTGGTGTGAGAGCTAATTCAATCAAGGAAACACTGCATGTTGGTGAAGGGCATATTGAAGAAGGATCAGTCGAGTGGTTCTTGTGGGAGAACAACTCCATTTGGCTCACTAACTTCACACACCATCAGGCTTCCAAGCAGCTCTCAAGGAAACTCAGTTTTCACACTCTATGCTTAGTGCCCTTTGAGTGCATTATCTAGGAATGAACCTGGTAGAGCATCCCACACAAACGAATGCTCCACATGAGGGTTTCACATGCCACCAACTCCACATTCACAGGCAACTTCAACGCCACAGCCGTTTTCAGATAGCCCTCAATGCAAAGGCTCTAGACGCAAATATTGGTGTGAGAGCTAATTCAATCAAGGAAACACTGCATGTTGGTGAAGGGCATATTGAAGAAGGATCAGCCGAGTGGTTCTTGTGGGAGAACAACTCCATTTGGCTCACTAACTTCACACACCATCAGGCTTCCAAGCAGCTCTCAAGGAAACTCAGTTTTCACACTCTATGCTTAGTGCTCTTTGTGTGCTTTGGACTGAAATGAAGCTTGGTCAGCATCCCACACAAACGAATGCTCCACATGCGGGTTTCACATGCCACCAACTCCACATTCACAGGCAACTTCAGCGCCACAGCCGTTTTCAGATAGCCCTCAATGCAAAGGCTCTAGACGCAAATATTGGTGTGAGAGCTAATTCAATCAAGGAAACACTGCATGTTGGTGAAGGGCATATTGAAGAAGGATCAGCCGAGTGGTTCTTGTGGGAGAACAACTCCATTTGGCTCACTAACTTCACACACCATCAGGCTTCCAAGCAGCTCTCAAGGAAACTCAGTTTTCACACTCTATGCTTAGTGCCCTTTGAGTGCATTATCTAGGAAAGAACCTGGTAGAGCATCCCACACAAACGAATGCTCCACATGCGGGTTTCACATGCCACCAACTCCACATTCACAGGCAACTTCAGCGCCACAGCCGTTTTCAGATAGCCCTCAATGCAAAGGCTCTAGACGCAAATATTGGTGTGAGAGCTAATTCAATCAAGGAAACACTGCATGTTGGTGAAGGGCATATTGAAGAAGGATCAGCCGAGTGGTTCTTGTGGGAGAACAACTCCATTTGGCTCACTAACTTCACACACCATCAGGCTTCCAAGCAGCTCTCAAGGAAACTCAGTTTTCACACTCTATGCTTAGTGCCCTTTGTATGGCTAGGACTGAAAAGAACCTGGTAGAGCATCCCACCCAAACTAATGCTCCACATGAGGGTTTCACATGCCACCAACTCCACATTCACAGGCAACTTCAGCGCCACAGCCGTTTTCAGATAGCCCTCAATGCAAAGGCTCTAGACGCAAATATTGGTGTGAGAGCTAATTCAATCAAGGAAACACTGCATGTTGGTGAAGGGCATATTGAAGAAGGATCAGCCGAGTGGTTCTTGTGGGAGAACAACTCCATTTGGCTCACTAACTTCACACACCATCAGGCTTCCAAGCAGCTCTCAAGGAAACTCAGTTTTCACACTCTATGCTTAGTGCCCTTTGTATGGCTAGGACTGAAATGAAGCTTGGTCAGCATCCCACACAAACGAATGCACCACATGCGGGTTTCACATACCAGCAACTCCACATTCACAGGCAACTTCAGCGCCACAGCCGTTTTCAGATAGCCCTCAATGCAAAGGCTCTAGACGCAAATATTGGTGTGAGAGCTAATTCAATCAAGGAAACACTGCATGTTGGTGAAGGGCATATTGAAGAAGGATCAGTCGAGTGGTTCTTGTGGGAGAACAACTCCATTTGGCTCACTAACTTCACACACCATCAGGCTTCCAAGCAGCTCTCAAGGAAACTCAGTTTTCACACTCTATGCTTAGTGCCCTTTGAGTGCATTATCTAGGAATGAACCTGGTAGAGCATCCCACACAAACGAATGCTCCACATGAGGGTTTCACATGCCACCAACTCCACATTCACAGGCAACTTCAGCGCCACAGCCGTTTTCAGATAGCCCTCAATGCAAAGGCTCTAGACGCAAATATTTGTGTGAGAGCTAATTCAATCAAGGAAACACTGCATGTTGGTGAAGGGCATATTGAAGGAGGATCAGCCGAGTGGTTCTTGTGGGAGAACAACTCCATTTGGCTCACTAACTTCACACACCATCAGGCTTCCAAGCAGCTCTCAAGGAAACTCAGTTTTCACACTCTATGCTTAGTGCCCTTTGTATGGCTAGGACTGAAATGAAGCTTGGTCAGCATCCCACACAAACGAATGCTCCACATGCGGGTTTCACATGCCACCAACTCCACATTCACAGGGAACTTCAGCGCCACAGCCGTTTTCAGATAGCCCTCAATGCAAAGGCTCTAGACGCAAATATTGGTGTGAGAGCTAATTCAATCAAGGAAACACTGCATGTTGGTGAAGGGCATATTGAAGAAGGATCAGCCGAGTGGTTCTTGTGGGAGAACAACTCCATTTGGCTCACTAACTTCACACACCATCAGGCTTCCAAGCAGCTCTCAAGGAAACTCAGTTTTCACACTCTATGCTTAGTGCCCTTTGTATGGCTAGGACTGAAATGAACCTGGTAGAGCATCCCACACAAACGAATGCTCCACATGCAGGTTTCACATGCCACCAACTCCACATTCACAGGCAACTTCAGCGCCACAGCCGTTTTCAGATAGCCCTCAATGCAAAGGCTCTAGACGCAAATATTGGTGTGAGAGCTAATTCAATCAAGGAAACACTGCATGTTGGTGAAGGGCATATTGAAGAAGGATCAGCCGAGTGGTTCTTGTGGGAGAACAACTCCATTTGGCTCACTAGCTTCACACACCATCAGGCTTCCAAACAGCTCTCAAGGAAACTCAGTTTTCACACTCTATGCTTAGTGCCCTTTGTATGGCTAGGACTGAAATGAAGCTTGGTCAGCATCCCACACAAACGAATGCTCCACATGCGGGTTTCACATGCCACCAACTCCACATTCACAGGCAACTTCAGCGCCACAGCCGTTTTCAGATAGCCCTCAATGCAAAGGCTCTAGACGCAAATATTGGTGTGAGAGCTAATTCAATCAAGGAAACACTGCATGTTGGTGAAGGGCATATTGAAGAAGGATCAGCCGAGTGGTTCTTGTGGGAGAACAACTCCATTTGGCTCACTAACTTCACACACCATCAGGCTTCCAAGCAGCTCTCAAGGAAACTCAGTTTTCACACTCTATGCTTAGTGCCCTTTGAGTGCATTATCTAGGAATGAACCTGGTAGAGCATCCCACACAAACGAATGCTCCACATGCGGGTTTCACATGCCACCAACTCCACATTCACAGGCAACTTCTACGCCACAGCCGTTTTCAGATAGCCCTCAATGCAAAGGCTCTAGACGCAAATATTGGTGTGAGAGCTAATTCAATCAAGGAAACACTGCATGTTGGTGAAGGGCATATTGAAGGAGGATCAGCCGAGTGGTTCTTGTGGGAGAACAACTCCATTTGGCTCACTAACTTCACACACCATCAGGCTTCCAAGCAGCTCTCAAGGAAACTCAGTTTTCACACTCTATGCTTAGTGCTCTTTGTGTGCTTTGGACTGAAATGAAGCTTGGTCAGCATCCCACACAAACGAATGCTCCACATGCGGGTTTCACATGCCACCAACTCCACATTCACAGGCAACTTCAGCGCCACAGCCGTTTTCAGATAGCCCTCAATGCAAAGGCTCTAGACGCAAATATTGGTGTGAGAGCTAATTCAATCAAGGAAACACTGCATGTTGGTGAAGGGCATATTGAAGGAGGATCAGCCGAGTGGTTCTTGTGGGAGAACAACTCCATTTGGCTCACTAACTTCACACACCATCAGGCTTCCAAGCAGCTCTCAAGGAAACTCAGTTTTCACACTCTATGCTTAGTGCTCTTTGTGTGCTTTGGACTGAAATGAAGCTTGGTCAGCATCCCACACAAACGAATGCTCCACATGCGGGTTTCACATGCCACCAACTCCACATTCACAGGCAACTTCAGCGCCACAGCCGTTTTCAGATAGCCCTCAATGCAAAGGCTAGACGTAAATATTGGTGTGAGAGCTAATTCAATCAAGGAAACACTGCATGTTGGTGAAGGGCATATTGAAGAAGGATCAGCCGAGTGGTTCTTGTGGGAGAACAACTCCATTTGGCTCACTAACTTCACACACCATCAGGCTTCCAAGCAGCTCTCAAGGAAACTCAGTTTTCACACTCTATGCTTAGTGCCCTTTGTATGGCTAGGACTGAAATGAACCTGGTAGAGCATCCCACACAAACGAATGCTCCACATGCGGGTTTCACATGCCACCACCTCCACATTCACTGGCAACTTCAGCGCCACAGCCGTTTTCAGATAGCCCTCAATGCAAAGGCTCTAGACGCAAATATTGGTGTGCGAGCTAATTCAATCAAGGAAACACTGCATGTTGGTGAAGGGCATATTGAAGAAGGATCAGCCGAGTGGTTCTTGTGGGAGAACAACTGCATTTGGCTCACTAACTTCACACACCATCAGGCTTCGAAGCAGCTCTCAAGGAAACTCAGTTTTCACACTCTATGCTTAGTGCCCTTTGAGTGCATTATCTAGGAATGAACCTGGTAGAGCATCCCACAGAAACGAATGCTCCACATGCGGGTTTCACATGCCACCAACTCCACATTCACAGGCAACTTCAGCGCCACAGCCGTTTTCAGATAGCCCTCAATGCAAAGGCTCTAGACGCAAATATTGGTGTGAGAGCTAATTCAATCAAGGAAACACTGCATGTTGGTGAAGGGCATATTGAAGAAGGATCAGCCGAGTGGTTCTTGTGGGAGAACAACTCCATTTGGCTCACTAACTTCACACACCATCAGGCTTCCAAGCAGCTCTCAAGGAAACTCAGTTTTCACACTCTATGCTTAGTGCCCTTTGTATGGCTAGGACTGAAATGAACCTGGTAGAGCATCCCACACAAACGAATGCTCCACATGCAGGTTTCACATGCCACCAACTCCACATTCACAGGCAACTTCAGCGCCACAGCCGTTTTCAGATAGCCCTCAATGCAAAGGCTCTAGACGCAAATATTGGTGTGAGAGCTAATTCAATCAAGGAAACACTGCATGTTGGTGAAGGGCATATTGAAGAAGGATCAGCCGAGTGGTTCTTGTGGGAGAACAACTCCATTTGGCTCACTAGCTTCACACACCATCAGGCTTCCAAACAGCTCTCAAGGAAACTCAGTTTTCACACTCTATGCTTAGTGCCCTTTGTATGGCTAGGACTGAAATGAAGCTTGGTCAGCATCCCACACAAACGAATGCTCCACATGCGGGTTTCACATGCCACCAACTCCACATTCACAGGCAACTTCAGCGCCACAGCCGTTTTCAGATAGCCCTCAATGCAAAGGCTCTAGACGCAAATATTGGTGTGAGAGCTAATTCAATCAAGGAAACACTGCATGTTGGTGAAGGGCATATTGAAGAAGGATCAGTCGAGTGGTTCTTGTGGGAGAACAACTCCATTTGGCTCACTAACTTCACACACCATCAGGCTTCCAAGCAGCTCTCAAGGAAACTCAGTTTTCACACTCTATGCTTAGTGCCCTTTGAGTGCATTATCTAGGAATGAACCTGGTAGAGCATCCCACACAAACGAATGCTCCACATGCGGGTTTCACATGCCACCAACTCCACATTCACAGGCAACTTCAACGCCACAGCCGTTTTCAGATAGCCCTCAATGCAAAGGCTCTAGACGCAAATATTGGTGTGAGAGCTAATTCAATCAAGGAAACACTGCATGTTGGTGAAGGGCATATTGAAGGAGGATCAGCCGAGTGGTTCTTGTGGGAGAACAACTCCATTTGGCTCACTAACTTCACACACCATCAGGCTTCCAAGCAGCTCTCAAGGAAACTCAGTTTTCACACTCTATGCTTAGTGCTCTTTGTGTGCTTTGGACTGAAATGAAGCTTGGTCAGCATCCCACACAAACGAATGCTCCACATGCGGGTTTCACATGCCACCAACTCCACATTCACAGGCAACTTCAGCGCCACAGCCGTTTTCAGATAGCCCTCAATGCAAAGGCTCTAGACGCAAATATTGGTGTGAGAGCTAATTCAATCAAGGAAACACTGCATGTTGGTGAAGGGCATATTGAAGGAGGATCAGCCGAGTGGTTCTTGTGGGAGAACAACTCCATTTGGCTCACTAACTTCACACACCATCAGGCTTCCAAGCAGCTCTCAAGGAAACTCAGTTTTCACACTCTATGCTTAGTGCTCTTTGTGTGCTTTGGACTGAAATGAAGCTTGGTCAGCATCCCACACAAACGAATGCTCCACATGCGGGTTTCACATGCCACCAACTCCACATTCACAGGCAACTTCAGCGCCACAGCCGTTTTCAGATAGCCCTCAATGCAAAGGCTCTAGACGCAAATATTGGTGTGAGAGCTAATTCAATCAAGGAAACACTGCATGTTGGTGAAGGGCATATTGAAGAAGGATCAGCCGAGTGGTTCTTGTGGGAGAACAATTCCATTTGGCTCACTAGCTTCACACACCATCAGGCTTCCAAGCAGCTCTCAAGGAAACTCAGTTTTCACACTCTATGCTTAGTGCCCTTTGTATGGCTAGGACTGAAATGAACCTGGTAGAGCATCCCACACAAATGAATGCTCCACATGCGGGTTTCACATGCCACCAACTCCACATTCACAGGCAACTTCAGCGCCACAGCCGTTTTCAGATAGCCCTCAATGCAAAGGCTCTAGACACAAATATTGGTGTGAGAGCTAATTCAATCAAGGAAACACTGCATGTTGGTGAAGGGCATATTGAAGAAGGATCAGCCGAGTGGTTCTTGTGGGAGAACAACTCCATTTGGCTCACTAACTTCACACACCATCAGGCTTCCAAGCAGCTCTCAAGGAAACTCAGTTTTCACACTCTATGCTTAGTGCCCTTTGAGTGCATTATCTAGGAAAGAACCTGGTAGAGCATCCCACACAAACGAATGCTCCACATGCGGGTTTCACATGCCACCAACTCCACATTCACAGGCAACTTCAGCGCCACAGCCGTTTTCAGATAGCCCTCAATGCAAAGGCTCTAGACGCAAATATTGGTGTGAGAGCTAATTCAATCAAGGAAACACTGCATGTTGGTGAAGGGCATATTGAAGAAGGATCAGCCGAGTGGTTCTTGTGGGAGAACAACTCCATTTGGCTCACTAGCTTCACACACCATCAAGCTTCCAAGCAGCTCTCAAGGAAACTCAGTTTTCACACTCTATGCTTAGTGCCCTTTGTATGGCTAGGACTGAAATGAACCTGGTAGAGCATCCCACACAAATGAATGCTCCACATGCGGGTTTCACATGCCACCAACTCCACATTCACAGGCAACTTCAGCGCCACAGCCGTTTTCAGATAGCCCTCAATGCAAAGGCTAGACGTAAATATTGGTGTGAGAGCTAATTCAATCAAGGAAACACTGCATGTTGGTGAAGGGCATATTGAAGAAGGATCAGCCGAGTGGTTCTTGTGGGAGAACAACTCCATTTGGCTCACTAACTTCACACACCATCAGGCTTCCAAGCAGCTCTCAAGGAAACTCAGTTTTCACACTCTATGCTTAGTGCCCTTTGTATGGCTAGGACTGAAATGAACCTGGTAGAGCATCCCACACAAACGAATGCTCCACATGCGGGTTTCACATGCCACCACCTCCACATTCACTGGCAACTTCAGCGCCACAGCCGTTTTCAGATAGCCCTCAATGCAAAGGCTCTAGACGCAAATATTGGTGTGAGAGCTAATTCAATCAAGGAAACACTGCATGTTGGTGAAGGGCATATTGAAGAAGGATCAGCCGAGTGGTTCTTGTGGGAGAACAACTCCATTTGGCTCACTAACTTCACACACCATCAGGCTTCCAAGCAGCTCTCAAGGAAACTCAGTTTTCACACTCTATGCTTAGTGCCCTTTGAGTGCATTATCTAGGAATGAACCTGGTAGAGCATCCCACAGAAACGAATGCTCCACATGCGGGTTTCACATGCCACCAACTCCACATTCACAGGCAACTTCAGCGCCACAGCCGTTTTCAGATAGCCCTCAATGCAAAGGCTCTAGACGCAAATATTGGTGTGAGAGCTAATTCAATCAAGGAAACACTGCATGTTGGTGAAGGGCATATTGAAGAAGGATCAGCCGAGTGGTTCTTGTGGGAGAACAACTCCATTTGGCTCACTAACTTCACACACCATCAGGCTTCCAAGCAGCTCTCAAGGAAACTCAGTTTTCACACTCTATGCTTAGTGCCCTTTGTATGGCTAGGACTGAAATGAACCTGGTAGAGCATCCCACACAAACGAATGCTCCACATGCAGGTTTCACATGCCACCAACTCCACATTCACAGGCAACTTCAGCGCCACAGCCGTTTTCAGATAGCCCTCAATGCAAAGGCTCTAGACGCAAATATTGGTGTGAGAGCTAATTCAATCAAGGAAACACTGCATGTTGGTGAAGGGCATATTGAAGAAGGATCAGCCGAGTGGTTCTTGTGGGAGAACAACTCCATTTGGCTCACTAGCTTCACACACCATCAGGCTTCCAAACAGCTCTCAAGGAAACTCAGTTTTCACACTCTATGCTTAGTGCCCTTTGTATGGCTAGGACTGAAATGAAGCTTGGTCAGCATCCCACACAAACGAATGCTCCACATGCGGGTTTCACATGCCACCAACTCCACATTCACAGGCAACTTCAGCGCCACAGCCGTTTTCAGATAGCCCTCAATGCAAAGGCTCTAGACGCAAATATTGGTGTGAGAGCTAATTCAATCAAGGAAACACTGCATGTTGGTGAAGGGCATATTGAAGAAGGATCAGTCGAGTGGTTCTTGTGGGAGAACAACTCCATTTGGCTCACTAACTTCACACACCATCAGGCTTCCAAGCAGCTCTCAAGGAAACTCAGTTTTCACACTCTATGCTTAGTGCCCTTTGAGTGCATTATCTAGGAATGAACCTGGTAGAGCATCCCACACAAACGAATGCTCCACATGCGGGTTTCACATGCCACCAACTCCACATTCACAGGCAACTTCAACGCCACAGCCGTTTTCAGATAGCCCTCAATGCAAAGGCTCTAGACGCAAATATTGGTGTGAGAGCTAATTCAATCAAGGAAACACTGCATGTTGGTGAAGGGCATATTGAAGGAGGATCAGCCGAGTGGTTCTTGTGGGAGAACAACTCCATTTGGCTCACTAACTTCACACACCATCAGGCTTCCAAGCAGCTCTCAAGGAAACTCAGTTTTCACACTCTATGCTTAGTGCTCTTTGTGTGCTTTGGACTGAAATGAAGCTTGGTCAGCATCCCACACAAACGAATGCTCCACATGCGGGTTTCACATGCCACCAACTCCACATTCACAGGCAACTTCAGCGCCACAGCCGTTTTCAGATAGCCCTCAATGCAAAGGCTCTAGACGCAAATATTGGTGTGAGAGCTAATTCAATCAAGGAAACACTGCATGTTGGTGAAGGGCATATTGAAGAAGGATCAGCCGAGTGGTTCTTGTGGGAGAACAATTCCATTTGGCTCACTAGCTTCACACACCATCAGGCTTCCAAGCAGCTCTCAAGGAAACTCAGTTTTCACACTCTATGCTTAGTGCCCTTTGTATGGCTAGGACTGAAATGAACCTGGTAGAGCATCCCACACAAATGAATGCTCCACATGCGGGTTTCACATGCCACCAAATCCACATTCACAGGCAACGTCAGCGCCACAGCCGTTTTCAGATAGCCCTCAATGCAAAGGCTCTAGACGCAAATATTGGTGTGAGAGCTAATTCAATCAAGGAAACACTGCATGTTGGTGAAGGGCATATTGAAGAAGGATCAGCCGAGTGGTTCTTGTGGGAGAACAACTCCATTTGGCTCACTAACTTCACACACCATCAGGCTTCCAAGCAGCTCTCAAGGAAACTCAGTTTTCACACTCTATGCTTAGTGCCCTTTGTATGGCTAGGACTGAAATGAACCTGGTAGAGCATCCCACACAAACGAATGCTCCACATGCGGGTTTCACATGCCACCACCTCCACATTCACTGGCAACTTCAGCGCCACAGCCGTTTTCAGATAGCCCTCAATGCAAAGGCTCTAGACGCAAATATTGGTGTGAGAGCTAATTCAATCAAGGAAACACTGCATGTTGGTGAAGGGCATATTGAAGAAGGATCAGCCGAGTGGTTCTTGTGGGAGAACAACTCCATTTGGCTCACTAACTTCACACACCATCAGGCTTCCAAGCAGCTCTCAAGGAAACTCAGTTTTCACACTCTATGCTTAGTGCCCTTTGTATGGCTAGGACTGAAATGAACCTGGTAGAGCATCCCACACAAACGAATGCTCCACATGCAGGTTTCACATGCCACCAACTCCACATTCACAGGCAACTTCAGCGCCACAGCCGTTTTCAGATAGCCCTCAATGCAAAGGCTCTAGACGCAAATATTGGTGTGAGAGCTAATTCAATCAAGGAAACACTGCATGTTGGTGAAGGGCATATTGAAGAAGGATCAGCCGAGTGGTTCTTCTGGGAGAACAACTCCATTTGGCTCACTAGCTTGACACACCATCAGGCTTCCAAACAGCTCTCAAGGAAACTCAGTTTTCACACTCTATGCTTAGTGCCCTTTGTATGGCTAGGACTGAAATGAAGCTTGGTCAGCATCCCACACAAACGAATGCTCCACATGCGGGTTTCACATGCCACCAACTCCACATTCACAGGCAACTTCAGCGCCACAGCCGTTTTCAGATAGCCCTCAATGCAAAGGCTCTAGACGCAAATATTGGTGTGAGAGCTAATTCAATCAAGGAAACACTGCATGTTGGTGAAGGGCATATTGAAGGAGGATCAGCCGAGTGGTTCTTGTGGGAGAACAACTCCATTTGGCTCACTAACTTCACACACCATCAGGCTTCCAAGCAGCTCTCAAGGAAACTCAGTTTTCACACTCTATGCTTAGTGCCCTTTGTGTGCTTTGGACTGAAATGAAGCTTGGTCAGCATCCCACACAAACGAATGCTCCACATGCGGGTTTCACATGCCACCAACTCCACATTCACAGGCAACTTCAGCGCCACAGCCGTTTTCAGATAGCCCTCAATGCAAAGGTTCTAGACGCAAATATTGGTGTGAGAGCTAATTCAATCAAGGAAACACTGCATGTTGGTGAAGGGCATATTGAAGAAGGATCAGCCGAGTGGTTCTTGTGGGAGAACAATTCCATTTGGCTCACTAGCTTCACACACCATCAGGCTTCCAAGCAGCTCTCAAGGAAACTCAGTTTTCACACTCTATGCTTAGTGCCCTTTGTATGGCTAGGACTGAAATGAACCTGGTAGAGCATCCCACACAAATGAATGCTCCACATGCGGGTTTCACATGCCACCAAATCCACATTCACAGGCAACTTCAGCGCCACAGCCGTTTTCAGATAGCCCTCAATGCAAAGGCTCTAGACGCAAATATTGGTGTGAGAGCTAATTCAATCAAGGAAACACTGCATGTTGGTGAAGGGCATATTGAAGAAGGATCAGCCGAGTGGTTCTTGTGGGAGAACAACTCCATTTGGCTCACTAACTTCACACACCATCAGGCTTCCAAGCAGCTCTCAAGCAAACTCAGTTTTCACACTCTATGCTTAGTGCCCTTTGAGTGCATTATCTAGGAATGAACCTGGTAGAGCATCCCACACAAACGAATGCTCCACATGCGGGTTTCACATGCCACCACCTCCACATTCACAGGCAACTTCAGCGCCACAGCCGTTTTCAGATAGCCCTCAATGCAAAGGCTCTAGACGCAAATATTGGTGTGAGAGCTAATTCAATCAAGGAAACACTGCATGTTGGTGAAGGGCATATTGAAGAAGGATCAGCCGAGTGGTTCTTGTGGGAGAACAACTCCATTTGGCTCACTAACTTCACACACCATCAGGCTTCCAAGCAGCTCTCAAGGAAACTCAGTTTTCACACTCTATGCTTAGTGCCCTTTGTATGGCTAGGACTGAAATGAACCTGGTAGAGCATCCCACACAAACGAATGCTCCACATGCAGGTTTCACATGCCACCAACTCCACATTCACAGGCAACTTCAGCGCCACAGCCGTTTTCAGATAGCCCTCAATGCAAAGGCTCTAGACGCAAATATTGGTGTGAGAGCTAATTCAATCAAGGAAACACTGCATGTTGGTGAAGGGCATATTGAAGAAGGATCAGCCGAGTGGTTCTTGTGGGAGAACAACTCCATTTGGCTCACTAGCTTCACACACCATCAGGCTTCCAAGCAGCTCTCAAGGAAACTCAGTTTTCACACTCTATGCTTAGTGCCCTTTGTATGGCTAGGACTGAAATGAACCTGGTAGAGCATGCCACACAAACGAATGCTCCACATGCGGGTTTCACATGCCACCAACTCCACATTCACAGGCAACTTCAGCGCCACAGCCGTTTTCAGATAGCCCTCAATGCAAAGGCTCTAGACGCAAATATTGGTGTGAGAGCTAATTCAATCAAGGAAACACTGCATGTTGGTGAAGGGCATATTGAAGAAGGATCAGCCGAGTGGTTCTTGTGGGAGAACAACTCCATTTGGCTCACTAACTTCACACACCATCAGGCTTCCAAGCAGCTCTCAAGGAAACTCAGTTTTCACACTCTATGCTTAGTGCCCTTTGTATGGCTAGGACTGAAATGAACCTGGTAGAGCATCCCACACAAACGAATGCTCCACATGCAGGTTTCACATGCCACCAACTCCACATTCACAGGCAACTTCAGCGCCACAGCCGTTTTCAGATAGCCCTCAATGCAAAGGCTCTAGACGCAAATATTGGTGTGAGAGCTAATTCAATCAAGGAAACACTGCATGTTGGTGAAGGGCATATTGAAGAAGGATCAGCCGAGTGGTTCTTCTGGGAGAACAACTCCATTTGGCTCACTAGCTTGACACACCATCAGGCTTCCAAACAGCTCTCAAGGAAACTCAGTTTTCACACTCTATGCTTAGTGCCCTTTGTATGGCTAGGACTGAAATGAAGCTTGGTCAGCATCCCACACAAACGAATGCTCCACATGCGGGTTTCACATGCCACCAACTCCACATTCACAGGCAACTTCAGCGCCACAGCCGTTTTCAGATAGCCCTCAATGCAAAGGCTCTAGACGCAAATATTGGTGTGAGAGCTAATTCAATCAAGGAAACACTGCATGTTGGTGAAGGGCATATTGAAGGAGGATCAGCCGAGTGGTTCTTGTGGGAGAACAACTCCATTTGGCTCACTAACTTCACACACCATCAGGCTTCCAAGCAGCTCTCAAGGAAACTCAGTTTTCACACTCTATGCTTAGTGCCCTTTGTGTGCTTTGGACTGAAATGAAGCTTGGTCAGCATCCCACACAAACGAATGCTCCACATGCGGGTTTCACATGCCACCAACTCCACATTCACAGGCAACTTCAGCGCCACAGCCGTTTTCAGATAGCCCTCAATGCAAAGGTTCTAGACGCAAATATTGGTGTGAGAGCTAATTCAATCAAGGAAACACTGCATGTTGGTGAAGGGCATATTGAAGAAGGATCAGCCGAGTGGTTCTTGTGGGAGAACAATTCCATTTGGCTCACTAGCTTCACACACCATCAGGCTTCCAAGCAGCTCTCAAGGAAACTCAGTTTTCACACTCTATGCTTAGTGCCCTTTGTATGGCTAGGACTGAAATGAACCTGGTAGAGCATCCCACACAAATGAATGCTCCACATGCGGGTTTCACATGCCACCAAATCCACATTCACAGGCAACTTCAGCGCCACAGCCGTTTTCAGATAGCCCTCAATGCAAAGGCTCTAGACGCAAATATTGGTGTGAGAGCTAATTCAATCAAGGAAACACTGCATGTTGGTGAAGGGCATATTGAAGAAGGATCAGCCGAGTGGTTCTTGTAGGAGAACAACTCCATTTGGCTCACTAACTTCACACACCATCAGGCTTCCAAGCAGCTCTCAAGGAAACTCAGTTTTCACACTCTATGCTTAGTGCCCTTTGAGTGCATTATCTAGGAAAGAACCTGGTAGAGCATCCCACACAAACGAATGCTCCACATGCGGGTTTCACATGCCACCAACTCCACATTCACAGGCAACTTCAGCGCCACAGCCGTTTTCAGATAGCCCTCAATGCAAAGGCTCTAGACGCAAATATTGGTGTGAGAGCTAATTCAATCAAGGAAACACTGCATGTTGGTGAAGGGCATATTGAAGAAGGATCAGCCGAGTGGTTCTTGTGGGAGAACAACTCCATTTGGCTCACTAGCTTCACACACCATCAAGCTTCCAAGCAGCTATCAAGGAAACTCAGTTTTCACACTCTATGCTTAGTGCCCTTTGTATGGCTAGGACTGTAATGAACCTGGTAGAGCATCCCACACAAATGAATGCTCCACATGCGGGTTTCACATGCCACCAACTCCACATTCAGAGGCAACTTCAGCGCCACAGCCGTTTTCAGATAGCCCTCAATGCAAAGGCTAGACGTAAATATTGTTGTGAGAGCTAATTCAATCAAGGAAACACTGCATGTTGGTGAAGGGCATATTGAAGAAGGATCAGCCGAGTGGTTCTTGTGGGAGAACAACTCCATTTGGCTCACTAACTTCACACACCATCAGGCTTCCAAGCAGCTCTCAAGGAAACTCAGTTTTCACACTCTATGCTTAGTGCCCTTTGTATGGCTAGGACTGAAATGAACCTGGTAGAGCATCCCACACAAACGAATGCTCCACATGCGGGTTTCACATGCCACCACCTCCACATTCACTGGCAACTTCAGCGCCACAGCCGTTTTCAGATAGCCCTCAATGCAAAGGCTCTAGACGCAAATATTGGTGTGAGAGCTAATTCAATCAAGGAAACACTGCATGTTGGTGAAGGGCATATTGAAGAAGGATCAGCCGAGTGGTTCTTGTGGGAGAACAACTCCATTTGGCTCACTAACTTCACACACCATCAGGCTTCCAAGCAGCTCTCAAGCAAACTCAGTTTTCACACTCTATGCTTAGTGCCCTTTGAGTGCATTATCTAGGAATGAACCTGGTAGAGCATCCCACAGAAACGAATGCTCCACATGCGGGTTTCACATGCCACCACCTCCACATTCACAGGCAACTTCAGCGCCACAGCCGTTTTCAGATAGCCCTCAATGCAAAGGCTCTAGACGCAAATATTGGTGTGAGAGCTAATTCAATCAAGGAAACACTGCATGTTGGTGAAGGGCATATTGAAGAAGGATCAGCCGAGTGGTTCTTGTGGAGAACAACTCCATTTGGCTCACTAACTTCACACACCATCAGGCTTCCAAGCAGCTCTCAAGGAAACTCAGTTTTCACACTCTATGCTTAGTGCCCTTTGTATGGCTAGGACTGAAATGAACCTGGTAGAGCATCCCACACAAACGAATGCTCCACATGCAGGTTTCACATGCCACCAACTCCACATTCACAGGCAACTTCAGCGCCACAGCCGTTTTCAGATAGCCCTCAATGCAAAGGCTCTAGACGCAAATATTGGTGTGAGAGCTAATTCAATCAAGGAAACACTGCATGTTGGTGAAGGGCATATTGAAGAAGGATCAGCCGAGTGGTTCTTGTGGGAGAACAACTCCATTTGGCTCACTAGCTTCACACACCATCAGGCTTCCAAGCAGCTCTCAAGGAAACTCAGTTTTCACACTCTATGCTTAAGTGCCCTTTGTATGGCTAGGACTGAAATGAACCTGGTAGAGCATGCCACACAAACGAATGCTCCACATGCGGGTTTCACATGCCACCAACTCCACATTCACAGGCAACTTCAGCGCCACAGCCGTTTTCAGATAGCCCTCAATGCAAAGGCTCTAGACGCAAATATTGGTGTGAGAGCTAATTCAATCAAGGAAACACTGCATGTTGGTGAAGGGCATATTGAAGAAGGATCAGCCGAGTGGTTCTTGTGGGAGAACAACTCCATTTGGCTCACTAGCTTCACACACCATCAGGCTTCCAAGCAGCTCTCAAGGAACTCAGTTTTCACACTCTATGCTTAGTGCTCTTTGTGTGGCTTAGGACTGAAATGAAGCTTGGTCAGCATCCCACACAAACGAATGCTCCACAATGCGGGGTTTCACCATGCCACCAACTCCACATTCACAGGCAACTTCAGCGCCACAGCCGTTTTCAGATAGCCCTCAATGCAAAGGCTCTAGACGCAAATATTGGTGTGAGAGCTAATTCAATCAAGGAAACACTGCATGTTGGTGAAGGGCATATTGAAGAAGGATCAGCCGAGTGGTTCTTGTGGGAGAACAACTCCATTTGGCTCACTAACTTCACACACCATCAGGCTTCCAAGCAGCTCTCAAGGAAACTCAGTTTTCACACTCTATGCTTAGTGCCCTTTGACTGCATTATCTAGGAATGAACCTGGTAGAGCATCCCACACAAATGAATGCTCCACATGCGGGTTTCACATGCCACCAACTCCACATTCACAGGCAACTTCAGCGCCACAGCCGTTTTCAGATAGCCCTCAATGCAAAGGCTCTAGACGCAAATATTGGTGTGAGAGCTAATTCAATCAAGGAAACACTGCATGTTGGTGAAGGGCATATTGAAGAAGGATCAGCCGAGTGGTTCTTGTGGGAGTACAACTCATTTGGCTCACTAACTTCACACACCATCAGGCTTCCAAGCAGCTCTCAAGGAAACTCAGTTTCACACTCTATGCTTAGTGCCCTTTGTAAGGCTAGGACTGAAATGAACCTGGTAGAGCATCCCACACAAACGAATGCTCCACATGCGGGTTTCACATGCCACCAACTCCACATTCACAGGCAACTTCAGCGCCACAGCCGTTTTCAGATAGCCCTCAATGCAAAGGCACTAGACGCAAATATTGGTGTGAGAGCTAATTCAATCAAGGAAACACTGCATGTTGGTGAAGGGCATATTGAAGAAGGATCAGCCGAGTGGTTCTTGTGGGAGAACAACTCCATTTGGCTCACTAGCTTCACACACCATCAGGCTTCCAAGCAGCTCTCAACGAAACTCAGTTTTCACACTCTATGCTTAGTGCCCTTTGTATGGCTAGGACTGAAATGAACCTGGTAGAGCATCCCACACAAACGAATGCTCCACATGCGGGTTTCACATGCCACCAACTCCACATTCACAGGCAACTTCAGCGCCACAGCCGTTTTCAGATAGCCCTCAATGCAAAGGCTCTAGACGCAAATATTGGTGTGAGAGCTAATTCAATCAAGGAAACACTGCATGTTGGTTGAGGGCATATTGAAGAAGGATCAGCCGAGTGGTTCTTGTGGGAGAACAACTCCATTTGGCTCACTAACTTCACACACCATCAGGCTTCCAAGCAGCTCTCAAGGAAACTCAGTTTTCACACTCTATGCTTAGTGCTCTTTGTGTGCTTAGGACTGAAATGAAGCTTGGTCAGCATCCCAAACAAACGAATGCTCCACATGCGGGTTTCACATGCCACCAACTCCACATTCACAGGCAACTTCAGCGCCACAGCCGTTTTCAGATAGCCCTCAATGCAAAGGCACTAGACGCAAATATTGGTGTGAGAGCTAATTCAATCAAGGAAACACTGCATGTTGGTGAAGGGCATATTGAAGAAGGATCAGCCGAGTGGGTCTTGTGGGAGAACAACTCCATTTGGCTCACTAACTTCACACACCATCAGGCTTCCAAGCAGCTCTCAAGGAAACTCAGTTTTCACACTCTATGCTTAGTGCCCTTTGAGTGCATTATCTAGGAATGAACCTGGTAGAGCATCCCACACAATCGAATGCTCCACATGCGGGTTTCACATGCCACCAACTCCACATTCACAGGCAACTTCAGCGCCACAGCCGTTTTCAGATAGCCCTCAATGCAAAGGCTCTAGACGCAAATATTGGTGTGAGAGCTAATTCAATCAAGGAAACACTGCATGTTGGTGAAGGGCATATTGAAGAAGGATCAGCCGAGTGGTTCTTGTGGGAGAACAACTCCATTTGGCTCACTAACTTCACACACCATCAGGCTTCCAAGCAGCTCTCAAGGAAACTCAGTTTTCACACTCTATGCTTAGTGCCCTTTGTATGGCTAGGACTGAAATGAACCTGGTAGAGCATATCACACAAACGAATGCTCCACATGCGGGTTTCACATGCCACCAACTCCACATTCACAGGCAACTTCAGCGCCACAGCCGTTTTCAGATAGCCCTCAATGCAACGGCTCTAGACGCAAATATTGGTGTGAGAGCTAATTCAATCAAGGAAACATTGCATGTTGGTGAAGAGCATATTGAAGAAGGATCAGCCGAGTGGTTCTTGTGGGAGAACAACTCCATTTGGCTCACTAACTTCACACACCATCAGGCTTCCAAGCAGCTCTCAAGGAAACTCAGTTTTCACACTCTATGCTTAGTGCCCTTTGAGTGCATTATCTAGAATGAACCTGGTAGAGCATCCCACACAAACGAATGCTCCACATGCGGGTTTCACATGCCACCAACTCCACATTCACAGGCAACTTCAGCGCCACAGCCGTTTTCAGATAGCCTTCAATGCAAAGCTCTAGACGCAAATATTGGTGTGAGAGCTAATTCAATCAAGGAAACACTGCATGTTGGTGAAGGGCATA
>NW_026699023.1:0-50067 GCF_030435755.1 Ochotona princeps | reverse complement strand
TCTCTCACACCAATATTTGCGTCTAGAGCCTTTGCATTGAGGGCTAACTGAAAACGGCTGTGGCGCTGAAGTTGCCTGTGAATGTGGAGTTGGTGGCATGTGAAACCCGCATGTGGAGCATTCGTTTGTGTGGGATGCTCACCAAGCTTCATTTCAGTCCTAGGCACTCAAAGGGCACTAAGCATAGAGTGTGAAAACTGAGTTTCCCTTGAGAGCTGCTTGGAAGCCTGATGGTTGTGAAGTTAGTGAGCCAAATGGAGTTGTTCTCCCACAAGAACCACTCGGCTGATCCTTCTTCAATATGCCCTTCACCAACATGCACTGTTTCCTTGATTGAATTAGCTCTCACACCAATATTTGCGTCTAGAGCCTTTGCATTGAGGGCTATCTGAAATGGCTGTGGCGCTGAAGTTGCCTGTGAATGTGGAGTTGGTGGCATGTGAAACCCGCATGTGGAGCATTCGTTTGTGTGGGATGCTCTACCAGGTTCATTCCTAGATAATGCACTTAAAGGGCACTAAGCATACAGTGTGAAAACTGAGTTTCCTTGAGAGCTGCTTGGAAGCCTGATGGTGTGTGAAGTTAGTGAGCCAAATGTAGTTGTTCTCCCACAAGAACCACTCGGCTGATCCTTCTTCAATATGCCCTTCACCAACATGCAGTGTTTCCTTGATTGAATTAGCTCTCACACCAATATTTGCGTCTAGAGCCTTTGCATTGAGGGCTACTGAAAACGGCTGTGGCGCTGAAGTTGCCTGTGAATGTGGAGTTGGTGGCATGTGAAACCCGCATGTGGAGCATTCGTTTGTGTGGGATGCTCACCAAGCTTCATTTCAGTCCTAGGCACTCAAAGGGCACTAAGCATAGAGTGTGAAAACTGAGTTTCCTTGAGAGCTGCTTGGAAGCCTGATGGTGTGTGAAGTTAGTGAGCCAAATGGAGTTGTTCTCCCACAAGAACCACTCGGCTGATCCTTCTTCAATATGCCCTTCACCAACATGCAGTGTTTCCTTGATTGAATTAGCTCTCACACCAATATTTGCGTCTAGAGCCTTTGCATTGAGGGCTATCTGAAAATGGCTGTGGCGCTGAAGTTGCCTGTGAATGTGGAGTGGTGGCATGTGAAACCCGCATGTGGAGCATTCGTTTGTGTGGGATGCTCTACCAGGTTCATTCCTAGATAATGCACTTAAAGGGCACTAAGCATAGAGTGTGAAAACTGAGTTTCCTTGAGAGCTGCTTGGAAGCCTGATGGTGTGTGAAGTTAGTGAGCCAAATGGAGTTGTTCTCCCACAAGAACCACTCGGCTGATCCTTCTTCAATATGCCCTTCACCAACATGCAGTGTTTCCTTGATTGAATTAGCTCTCACACCAATATTTGCGTCTAGAGCCTTTGCATTGAGGGCTAACTGAAAACGGCTGTGGCGCTGAAGTTGCCTGTGAATGTGGAGTTGGTGGCATGTGAAACCCGCATGTGGAGCATTCGTTTGTGTGGGATGCTCACCAAGCTTCATTTCAGTCCTAGGCACTCAAAGGGCACTAAGCATAGAGTGTGAAAACTGAGTTTCCTTGAGAGCTGCTTGGAAGGCCTGATGGTGTGTGAAGTTAGTGAGCCAAATGGAGTTGTTCTCCCACAAGGACCACATGGTTGATCGTTCTTCAATATGCCCTTCACCAACATGCAGTGTTTCCTTGATTGAATTAGCTCTCACACCAATATTTGCGTCTAGAGCCTTTGCATTGAGGGCTATCTGAAAATGGCTGTGGCGCTGAAGTTGCCTGTGAATGTGGAGTTGGTGGCATGTGAAACCCGCATGTGGAGCATTCGTTTGTGTGGGATGCTCTACCAGGTTCATTCCTAGATAATGCACTTAAAGGGCACTAAGCATACAGTGTGAAAACTGAGTTTCCTTGAGAGCTGCTTGGAAGCCTGATGGTGTGTGAAGTTAGTGAGCCAAATGGAGTTGTTCTCCCACAAGAACCACTCGGCTGATCCTTCTTCAATATGCCCTTCACCAACATGCAGTGTTTCCTTGATTGAATTAGCTCTCACACCAATATTTGCGTCTAGAGCCTTTGCATTGAGGGCTACCTGAAAACGGCTGTGGCGCTGAAGTTGCCTGTGAATGTGGAGTTGGTGGCATGTGAAACCCGCATGTGGAGCATTCGTTTGTGTGGGATGCTCACCAAGCTTCATTTCAGTCCTAGGCACTCAAAGGGCACTAAGCATAGAGTGTGAAAACTGAGTTTCCTTGAGAGCTGCTTGGAAGCCTGATGGTGTGTGAAGTTAGTGAGCCAAATGGAGTTGTTCTCCCACAAGAACCACTCGGCTGATCCTTCTTCAATATGCCCTTCACCAACATGCAGTGTTTCCTTGATTGAATTAGCTCTCACACCAATATTTGCGTCTAGAGCCTTTGCATTGAGGGCTATCTGAAAATGGCTGTGGCGCTGAAGTTGCCTGTGAATGTGGAGTTGGTGGCATGTGAAACCCGCATGTGGAGCATTCGTTTGTGTGGGATGCTCTACCAGGTTCATTCCTAGATAATGCACTCAAAGGGCACTAAGCATAGAGTGTGAAAACTGAGTTTCCTTGAGAGCTGCTTGGAAGCCTGATGGTGTGTGAAGTTAGTGAGCCAAATGGAGTTGTTCTCCCACAAGAACCACTCGGCTGATCCTTCTTCAATATGCCCTTCAGCAACATGCAGTGTTTCCTTGATTGAATTAGCTCTCACACCAATATTTGCGTCTAGAGCCTTTGCATTGAGGGCTATCTGAAAACAGCTGTGGCGCAGAAGTTGCCTGAGAATGTGGAGTTGGTGGCATGTGAAACCCGCATGTGGAGCATTCGTTTGTGTGGGATGCTCTACCAGGTTCATTCCTAGATAATGAACTCAAAGGGCACTAAGCATAGAGTGTGAAAACTGAGTTTCCTTGAGAGCTGCTTGGAAGCCTGATGGTGTGTGAAGTTAGTGAGCCAAATGGAGTTGTTCTCCCACAAGAACCACTCGGCTGATCCTTCTTCAATATGCCCTTCACCAACATGCAGTGTTTCCTTGATTGAATTAGCTCTCACACCAATATTTGTGTCTAGAGTCTTTGCATTGAGGGCTATCTGAAAACGGCTGTGGCGCTGAAGTTGCCTGAGAATGTGGAGTTGGTGGCATGTGAAACCCGCATGTGGAGCATTCGTTTGTGTGGGATGCTCACCAAGCTTCATTTCAGTCCTAGGCACTAAAAGGGCACTAATCATAGAGTGTGAAAACTGAGTTTCCTTGAGAGCTGCTTGGAAGCCTGATGGTGTGTGAAGTTAGTGAGCCAAATGGAGTTGTTCTCCCACAAGAACCACTCGGCTGATCCTTCTTCAATATGCCCTTCACCAACATGCAGTGTTTCCTTGATTGAATTAGCTCTCACACCAATATTTGCGTCTAGAGCCTTTGCATTGAGGGCTATCTGAAAATGGCTGTGGCGCTGAATTTGCCTGAGAATGTGGAGTTGGTGGCATGTGGAACCCGCATGTGGAGCATTCGTTTGTGTGGGATGCTCACCAAGATTCATTTCAATCCTAGGCACTCAAAGGGCCCTAAGCATAGAGTGTGAAAACTGAGTTTCCTTGAGAGCTGCTTGGAAGCCTGATGGTGTGTGAAGTTAGTGAGCCAAATGGAGTTGTTCTCCCACAAGGACCACTCGGCTGATCCTTCTTCAATATGCCCTTCACCAACATGCAGTGTTTCCTTGATTGAATTAGCTCTCACACCAATATTTGCGTCTAGAGCCTTTGCATTGAGGGCTATCTGAAAACGGCTGTGGCGCTGAAGTTGCCTGTGAATGTGGAGTTGGTGGCATGTGAAACCCGCATGTGGAGCATTCGTTTGTGTGGGATGCTCTACTAGATTCATTCCTAGATAATGCACTCAAAGGGCACTAAGCATAGAGTGTGAAAACTGAGTTTCCTTGAGAGCTGCTTGGAAGCCTGATGGTGTGTGAAGTTAGTGAGCCAAATGGAGTTGTTCTCCCACAAGGACCACATGGTTGATCGTTCTTCAATATGCCCTTCACCAACATGCAGTGTTTCCTTGATTGAATTAGCTCTCACACCAATATTTGCGTCTAGAGCCTTTGCATTGAGGGCTATCTGAAAATGGCTGTGGCACTGAAGTTGCCTGAGAATGTGGAGTTGGTGTCATGTGAAACCCGCATGTGGAGCATTCGTTTGTGTGGGATGCTCACCAAGCTTCATTTAAATCCAAGGCACCCAAAGGGCACTAAGCATAGAGTGTGAAAACTGAGTTTCCTTGAGAGCTGCTTGGAAGCCTGATGGTGTGTGAAGTTAGTGAGCCAAATGGAGTTGTTCTCCCACAAGAACCACTCGGCTGATCCTTCTTCAATATGCCCTTCACCAACATGCAGTGTTTCCTTGATTGAATTAGCTCTCACACCAATATTTGCGTCTAGAGCCTTTGCATTGAGGGCTATCTGAAAATGGCTGTGGCGCTGAAGTTGCCTGAGAATGTGGAGTTGGTGGCATGTGAAACTCGCATGTGGAGCATTCGTTTGTGTGGGATGCTCACCAAGATTCATTTCAGTCCTAGGCACTCAAAGGGCACTAAGCATAGAGTGTGAAAACTGAGTTTCCTTGAGAGCTGCTTGGAAGCCTGATGGTGTGTGAAGTTAGTGAGCCAAATGGAGTTGTTCTCCCACAAGGACCACTCGGCTGATTCTTCTTCAATATGCCCTTCACCAATATGCAGTGTTTCCTTGATTGAGTTAGCTCTCACACCAATATTTACATCTAGAGCCTTTGCATTGAGGGCTATCTGAAAATGGCTGTGGCACTGAAGTTGCCTGAGAATGTGGAGTTGGTGGCATGTGAAACCCGCATGTGGAGCATTCGTTTGTGTGGGATGCTCAACAAGCTTCATTTAAATCCAAGGCACACAAAGGGCACTAAGCATAGAGTGTGCAAACTGAGTTTCCTTGAGAGCTGCTTGGAAGCCTGATGGTGTGTGAAGTTAGTGAGCCAAATGGAGTTGTTCTCCCACAAGAACCACTCGGCTGATCCTTCTTCAATATGCCCTTCACCAACATGCAGTGTTTCCTTGATTGAATTAGCTCTCACACCAATATTAGCGTCTAGAGCCTTTGCATTGAGGGCTATCTGAAAACGGCTGTGGCGCTGAAGTTGCCTGTGAATGTGGAGTTGGTGTCATGTGAAACCCGTGTCATGTGAAACCCGCATGTGGAGCATTCGTTTGTGTGGGATGCTCAGCAAGCTTCATTTCAGTCCTCGGCACACAAAGGGCACTAAGCATAGAGTGTGAAAACTGAGTTTCCTTGAGAGCTGCTTGGAAACCTGATGGTGTGTGAAGTTAGTGAGCCAAATGGAGTTGTTCTCCCACAAGAACCACTCGGCTGATCCTTCTTCAATATGCCCTTCACCAACATGCAGTGTTTCCTTGATTGAATTAGCTCTCACACCAATATTTGCGTCTAGAGCCTTTGCATTGAGGGCTATCTGAAAACGGCTCTGGCGCTGAAGTTGCCTGTGAATGTGGAGTTGGTGGCATGTGAAACCCGCATGTGGAGCATTCGTTTGTGTGGGATTTCTACCAGGTTCATTCCTAGATAATGCACTCAAAGGGCACTAAGCATAGAGTGTGAAAACTGAGTTTCCTTGAGAGCTGCTTGGAAGCCTGATGGTGTGTGAAGTTAGTGAGCCAAATGGAGTTGTTCTCCCACAAGGACCACTCGGCTGATCCTTCTTCAATATGCCCTTCACCAACATGCAGTGTTTCCTTGATTGAATTAGCTCTCACACCAATATTTGCGTCTAGAGCCTTTGCATTGAGGGGCTATCTGAAAATGGCTTTGGCGCTGAAGTTGCCTGAGAATGTGGAGTTGGTGGCATGTGGAAGCCGCACGTGGAGCATTCGTTTGTGTGGGATGCTCACCAAGATTCATTTCAGTCCTAGGCACTCAAAGGGCACTAAGCATAGAGTGTGAAAACTGAGTTTCCTTGAGAGCTGCTTGGAAACCTGATGGTGTGTGAAGTTAGTGAGCCAAATGGAGTTGTTCTCCCACAAGGACCACTCGGCTGATTCTTCTTCAATATGCCCTTCACCAATATGCACTGTTTCCTTGATTGAATTAGCTCTCACACCAATATTTGCGTCTAGAGGCTTTGCATTGAGGGCTAACTGAAAACGGCTTTGGCGCTGAAGTTGCCTGAGAATGTGGAGTTGGTGGCATGTGAAACCCGCATGTGGAGCATTCGTTTGTGTGGGATGCTTTACTAGATTCATTCCTAGATAATGCACTCAAAGGGCACTAATCATAGAGTGTGAAAACTGAGTTTCCTTGAGAGCTGCTTGGAAGCCTGATGGTGTGTGAAGTTAGTGAGCCAAATGGAGTTGTTCTCCGAGAAGAACAACTCAGCTGATCCTTCTTCAATATGCCCTTCACCAACATGCAGTGTTTCCTTGATTGAATTAGCTCTCACACCAATATTTACATCTAGAGGCTTTGCATTGAGGGCTATCTGAAAATGGCTGTGGCACTGAAGTTGCCTGAGAATGTGGAGTTGGTGGCATGTGAAACCCGCATGTGGAGCATTCGTTTGTGTGGGATGCTCACCAAGCTTCATTTCAGTCCTAGGTACTCAAAGGGCACTAAGCATAGAGTGTGAAAACTGAGTTTCCTTGAGAGCTGCTTGGAGCCAGATGGTGTGTGAAGTTAGTGAGCCAAATGGAGTTGTTCTCCCACAAGAACCACTCGGCTGATCCTTCTTCAATATGCCCTTCACCAACATGCAGTGTTTCCTTGATTGAATTAGCTCTCACACCAATATTTGCGTCTAGAGCCTTTGCATTGAGGGCTATCTGAAAACGGCTGTGGCGCTGAAGTTGCCTGTGAATGTGGAGTTGGTGGCATGTGAAACCCGCATGTGGAGCATTCGTTTGTGTGGGATGCTCTACCAGGTTCATTCCTACATAATGAACTCAAAGGGCACTAAGCATAGAGTGTGAAAACTGAGTTTTCTTGAGAGCTGCTTGGAAGCCTGATGGTGTGTGAAGTTAGTGAGCCAAATGGAGTTGTTCTCCCACAAGAACCACTCGGCTGATCCTTCTTCAATATGCCCTTCACCAACATGCAGTGTTTCCTTGATTGAATTAGCTCTCACACCAATATTTGCGTCTAGACCCTTTGCATTGAGGGCTATCTGAAAACGGCTGTGGCGCTGAAGTTGCCTGAGAATGTGGAGTTGGTGGCATGTGGAACCCGCACGTGGAGCATTCGTTTGTGTGGGATGCTCACCAAGATTCATTTCAGTCCTAGGCACTCAAAGGGCACTAAGCATAGAGTGTGAAAACTGAGTTTCCTTGAGAGCTGCTTGGAAACCTGATGGTGTGTGAAGTTAGTGAGCCAAATGGAGTTGTTCTCCCACAAGGACCACTCGGCTGATCCTTCTTCAATATGCCCTTCACCAATATGCACTGTTTCCTTGATTGAATTAGCTCTCACACCAATATTTACATCTAGAGTCTTTGCATTGAGGGCTAACTGAAAACGGCTGTGGCGCTGAAGTTGCCTGAGAATGTGGAGTTGGTGGCATGTGAAACCCGCATGTGGAGCATTCGTTTGTGTGGGATGCTTTACTAGATTCATTCCTAGATAATGCACTCAAAGGGCACTAAGCATAGAGTGTGAAAACTGAGTTTCCTTGAGAGCTGCTTGGAAGCCTGATGGTGTGTGAAGTTAGTGAGCCAAATGGAGTTGTTCTCCCACAAGAACCACTCGGCTGATCCTTCTTCAATATGCCCTTCACCAACATGCAGTGTTTCCTTGATTGAATTAGCTCTCACACCAATATTTGCGTCTAGAGCCTTTGAATTGAGGGCTATCTGAAAATGGCTTTGGCGCTGAATTTCCCTGAGAATGTGCAGTTGGTGGCATGTGGAACCCGCATGTGGAGCATTCGTTTGTGTGGGATGCTCACCAAGATTCATTTCAATCCTAGGCACTCAAAGGGCACTAAGCATAGAGTGTGAAAACTGAGTTTCCTTGAGAGCTGCTTGGAAGCCTGATGGTGTGTGAAGTTAGTGAGCCAAATGGAGTTGTTCTCCCACAAGAACCACTCGGCTGATCCTTCTTCAATATGCCCTTCACCAACATGCAGTGTTTCCTTGATTGAATTAGCTCTCACACCAATATTTGCGTCTAGAGCCTTTGCATTGAGGGCTATCTGAAAACAGCTGTGGCGCTGAAGTTGCCTGTGAATGTGGAGTTGGTGGCATGTGAAACCCGCATGTGGAGCATTCGTTTGTGTGGGATGCTCTACCAGGTTCATTCCTAGATAATGCACTCAAAGGGCACTAAGCATAGAGTGTGAAAACTGAGTTTCCTTGAGAGCTGCTTGGAAGCCTGATGGTGTGTGAAGTTAGTGATCCAAATAGAGTTGTTCTCGCAAAGGATCACTTGGTTGATCGTTCTTCAATATGCCCTTCACCAACATGCAGTGTTTCCTTGATTGAATTAGCTCTCACACCAATATTTGCGTCTAGAGCCTTTGCATTGAGGGCTATCTGAAAACGGCTGTGGCGCTGAAGTTGCCTGTGAATGTGGAGTTGGTGGCATGTGAAACCCGCATGTGGAGCATTCGTTTGTGTGGGATGCTCTACTAGATTCATTCCTAGATAATGCACTCAAAGGGCACTAAGCATAGAGTGTGAAAACTGAGTTTCCTTGAGAGCTGCTTGGAAGCCTGATGGTGTGTGAAGTTAGTGAGCCAAATGGAGTTGTTCTCGCACAAGGACCACTTGGTTGATCGTTCTTCAATATGCCCTTCACCAACATGCAGTGTTTCCTTGATTGAATTAGCTCTCACACCAATATTTGCGTCTAGAGCCTTTGCATTGAGGGCTATCTGAAAATGGCTGTGGCGCTGAATTTGCCTGTCAATGTGGAGTTGGTGGCATGTGGAACCCGCATGTGGAGCATTCGTTTGTGTGGGATGCTCACCAAGATTCATTTCAATCCTAGGCACTCAAAGGGCACTAAGCATAGAGTGTGAAAACTGAGTTTCCTTGAGAGCTGCTTGGAAGCCTGATGGTGTGTGAAGTTAGTGAGCCAAATGGAGTTGTTCTCCCACAAGAACCACTCGGCTGATCCTTCTTCAATATGCCCTTCACCAACATGCAGTGTTTCCTTGATTGAATTAGCTCTCACACCAATATTTGCGTCTAGAGCCTTTGCATTGAGGGCTATCTGAAAATGGCTGTGGCGCTGAAGTTGCCTGTGAATGTGGAGTTGGTGTCATGTGAAACCCGCATGTGGAGCATTCGTTTGTTTGGGATGCTCTACCAGGTTCATTCCTAGATAATGCACTCAAAGGGCACTAAGCATAGAGTGTGAAAACTGAGTTTTCTTGAGAGCTGCTTGGAAGCCTGATGGTGTGTGAAGTTAGTGAGCCAAATGGAGTTGTTCTCCCACAAGAACCACTCGGCTGATCCTTCTTCAATATGCCCTTCACCAACATGCAGTGTTTCCTTGATTGAATTAGCTCTCACACCAATATTTGCGTCTAGAGCCTTTGCATTGAGGGCTATCTGAAAACGGCTGTGGCGCTGAAGTTGCCTGAGAATGTGGAGTTGGTGGCATGTGGAACCCGCACGTGGAGCATTCGTTTGTGTGGGATGCTCACCAAGATTCATTTCAGTCCTAGGCACTCAAAGGGCACTAAGCATAGAGTGTGAAAACTGAGTTTCCTTGAGAGCTGCTTGGAAACCTGATGGTGTGTGAAGTTAGTGAGCCAAATGGAGTTGTTCTCCCACAAGGACCACTCGGCTGATCCTTCTTCAATATGCCCTTCACCAATATGCACTGTTTCCTTGATTGAATTAGCTCTCACACCAATATTTACATCTAGAGTCTTTGCATTGAGGGCTAACTGAAAACGGCTGTGGCGCTGAGGTTGCCTGAGAATGTGGAGTTGGTGGCATGTGAAACCCGCATGTGGAGCATTCGTTTGTGTGGGATGCTTTACTAGATTCATTCCTAGATAATGCACTCAAAGGGCACTAAGCATAGAGTGTGAAAACTGAGTTTCCTTGAGAGCTGCTTGGAAGCCTGATGGTGTGTGAAGTTAGTGAGCCAAATGGAGTTGTTCTCCCACAAGAACCACTCGGCTGATCCTTCTTCAATATGCCCTTCACCAACATGCAGTGTTTCCTTGATTGAATTAGCTCTCACACCAATATTTGCGTCTAGAGCCTTTGCATTGAGGGCTATCTGAAAATGGCTGTGGCGCTGAATTTCCCTGAGAATGTGCAGTTGGTGGCATGTGGAACCCGCATGTGGAGCATTCGTTTGTGTGGGATGCTCACCAAGATTCATTTCAATCCTAGGCACTCAAAGGGCACTAAGCATAGAGTGTGAAAACTGAGTTTCCTTGAGAGCTGCTTGGAAGCCTGATGGTGTGTGAAGTTAGTGAGCCAAATGGAGTTGTTCTCCCACAAGAACCACTCGGCTGATCCTTCTTCAATATGCCCTTCACCAACATGCAGTGTTTCCTTGATTGAATTAGCTCTCACACCAATATTTGCGTCTAGAGCCTTTGCATTGAGGGCTATCTGAAAACAGCTGTGGCGCTGAAGTTGCCTGTGAATGTGGAGTTGGTGGCATGTGAAACCCGCATGTGGAGCATTCATTTGTGTGGGATGCTCTACCAGGTTCATTCCTAGATAATGCACTCAAAGGGCACTAAGCATAGAGTGTGAAAACTGAGTTTCCTTGAGAGCTGCTTGGAAGCCTGATGGTGTGTGAAGTTAGTGATCCAAATAGAGTTGTTCTCGCAAAGGATCACTTGGTTGATCGTTCTTCAATATGCCCTTCACCAACATGCAGTGTTTCCTTGATTGAATTAGCTCTCACACCAATATTTGCGTCTAGAGCCTTTGCATTGAGGGCTATCTGAAAACGGCTGTGGCGCTGAAGTTGCCTGAGAATGTGGAGTTGGTGGCATGTGAAACCCGCATGTGGAGCATTCGTTTGTGTGGGATGCTCACCAAGATTCATTCCTAGATAATGCACTCAAAGGGCACTAAGCATAGAGTGTGAAAACTGAGTTTCCTTGAGAGCTGCTTGGAAGCCTGATGGTGTGTGAAGTTAGTGAGCCAAATGGAGTTGTTCTCTCACAAGGACCACTTGGTTGATCGTTCTTCAATATGCCCTTCACCAACATGCAGTGTTTCCTTGATTGAATTAGCTCTCACACCAATATTTGCGTCTAGAGCCTTTGCATTGAGGGCTATCTGAAAATGGCTGTGGCGCTGAATTTGCCTGAGAATGTGGAGTTGGTGGCATGTGGAACCCGCATGTGGAGCATTCGTTTGTGTGGGATGCTCACCAAGATTCATTTCAATCCTAGGCACTCAAAGGGCACTAAGCATAGAGTGTGAAAACTGAGTTTCCTTGAGAGCTGCTTGGAAGCCTGATGGTGTGTGAAGTTAGTGAGCCAAATGGAGTTGTTCTCCCACAAGAACCACTCGGCTGATCCTTCTTCAATATGCCCTTCACCAACATGCAGTGTTTCCTTGATTGAATTAGCTCTCACACCAATATTTGCGTCTAGAGCCTTTGCATTGAGGGCTATCTGAAAATGGCTGTGGCGCTGAAGTTGCCTGTGAATGTGGAGTTGGTGGCATGTGAAACCCGCATGTGGAGCATTCGTTTGTGTGGGATGCTCTACTAGATTCATTCCTAGATAATGCACTCAAAGGGCACTAAGCATAGAGTGTGAAAACTGAGTTTCCTTGAGAGCTGCTTGGAAGCCTGATGGTGTGTGAAGTTAGTGAGCCAAATGGAGTTGTTCTCCCACAAGGACCACATGGTTGATCGTTCTTCAATATGCCCTTCACCAACATGCAGTGTTTCCTTGATTGAGTTAGCTCTCACACCAATATTTGCGTCTAGAGCCTTTGCATTGAGGGCTATCTGAAAATGGCTGTGGCGCTGAAGTTGCCTGTGAATGTGGAGTTGGTGGCATGTGAAACCCGCATGTGGAGCATTCGTTTGTGTGGGATGCTCTACCAGGTTCATTCCTAGATAATGCACTCAAAGGGCACTAAGCATAGAGTGTGAAAACTGAGTTTCCTTGAGAGCTGCTTGGAAGCCTGATGGTGTGTGAAGTTAGTGAGCCAAATGGAGTTGTTCTCCCACAAGAACCACTCGGCTGATCCTTCTTCAATATGCCCTTCACCAACATGCACTGTTTCCTTGATTGAATTAGCTCTCACACCAATATTTGCGTCTAGAGCCCTTGCATTGAGGGCTATCTGAAAATGGCTGTGGCGCTGAAGTTGCCTGAGAATGTGGAGTTGGTGGCATGTGGAAACCGCATGTGGAGCATTCGTTTGTGTGGGATGCTCACCAAGATTCATTTCAGTCCTAGGCACTCAAAGGGCACTAAGCATAGAGTGTGAAAACTGAGTTTCCTTGAGAGCTGCTTGGAAGCCTGATGGTGTGTGAAGTTAGTGAGCCAAATGGAGTTGTTCTCCCACAAGGACCACTCGGCTGATTCTTCTTCAATATGCCCTTCACCAACATGCAGTGTTTCCTTGATTGAATTAGCTCTCACACCAATATTTACATCTAGAGGCTTTGCATTGAGGGCTATCTGAAAATGGCTGTGGCACTGAAGTTGCCTGAGAATGTGGAGTTGGTGGCATGTGAAACCCGCATGTGGAGCATTCGTTTGTGTGGGATGCTCACCAAGCTTCATTTAAATCCAAGGCACCCAAAGGGCACTAAGCATAGAGTGTGAAAACTGAGTTTCCTTGAGAGCTGCTTGGAAGCCTGATGGTGTGTGAAGTTAGTGAGCCAAATGGAGTTGTTCTCCCACAAGAACCACTCGGCTGATCCTTCTTCAATATGCCCTTCACCAACATGCACTGTTTCCTTGATTGAATTAGCTCTCACACCAATATTTGCGTCTAGAGCCTTTGCATTGAGGGCTATCTGAAAACGGCTGTGGCGCTGAAGTTGCATGTGAATGTGGAGTTGGTGGCATGTGAAACCCGCATGTGGAGCATTCGTTTGTGTGGGATGCTCTACCAGGTTCATTCCTAGATAATGCACTCAAAGGGCACTAAGCATAGAGTGTGAAAACTGAGTTTCCTTGAGAGCTGCTTGGAAGCCTGATGGTGTGTGAAGTTAGTGAGCCAAATGGAGTTGTTCTCCCACAAGAACCACTCGGCTGATCCTTCTTCAATATGCCCTTCACCAACATGCAGTGTTTCCTTGATTGAATTAGCTCTCACACCAATATTTGCGTCTAGAGCCTTTGCATTGAGGGCTATCTAAAAATGGCTGTGGCGCTGAATTTGCCTGAGAATGTGGAGTTGGTGGCATGTGGAACCCGCATGTGGAGCATTCGTTTGTGTGGGATGCTCACCAAGATTCATTTCAATCCTAGGCACTCAAAGGGCCCTAAGCATAGAGTGTGAAAACTGAGTTTCCTTGAGAGCTGCTTGGAAGCCTGATGGTGTGTGAAGTTAGTGAGCCAAATGGAGTTGTTCTCCCACAAGAACCACTCGGCTGATCCTTCTTCAATATGCCCTTCACCAACATGCAGTGTTTCCTTGATTGAATTAGCTCTCACACCAATATTTGCGTCTAGAGCCTTTGCATTGAGGGCTATCTGAAAACGGCTGTGGCGCTGAAGTTGCCTGTGAATGTGGAGTTGGTGGCATGTGAAACCCGCATGTGGAGCATTCGTTTGTGTGGGATGCTCTACCAGGTTCATTCCTAGATAATGCACTCAAAGGGCACTAAGCATAGAGTGTGAAAACTGAGTTTCCTTGAGAGCTGCTTGGAAGCCTGATGGTGTGTGAAGTTAGTGAGCCAAATGGAGTTGTTCTCCCACAAGGACCACATGGTTGATCGTTCTTCAATATGCCCTTCACCAACATGCAGTGTTTCCTTGATTGAATTAGCTCTCACACCAATATTTGCGTCTAGAGCCTTTGCATTGAGGGCTATCTGAAAATGGCTGTGGCGCTGAATTTCCCTGAGAATGTGCAGTTGGTGGCATGTGGAACCCGCATGTGGAGCATTCGTTTGTGTGGGATGCTCACCAAGATTCATTTCAATCCTAGGCACTCAAAGGGCACTAAGCATAGAGTGTGAAAACTGAGTTTCCTTGAGAGCTGCTTGGAAGCCTGATGGTGTGTGAAGTTAGTGAGCCAAATGGAGTTGTTCTCCCACAAGAACCACTCGGCTGATCCTTCTTCAATATGCCCTTCACCAACATGCAGTGTTTCCTTGATTGAATTAGCTCTCACACCAATATTTGCGTCTAGAGCCTTTGCATTGAGGGCTATCTGAAAACAGCTGTGGCGCTGAAGTTGCCTGTGAATGTGGAGTTGGTGGCATGTGAAACCCGCATGTGGAGCATTCATTTGTGTGGGATGCTCTACCAGGTTCATTCCTAGATAATGCACTCAAAGGGCACTAAGCATAGAGTGTGAAAACTGAGTTTCCTTGAGAGCTGCTTGGAAGCCTGATGGTGTGTGAAGTTAGTGATCCAAATAGAGTTGTTCTCGCAAAGGATCACTTGGTTGATCGTTCTTCAATATGCCCTTCACCAACATGCAGTGTTTCCTTGATTGAATTAGCTCTCACACCAATATTTGCGTCTAGAGCCTTTGCATTGAGGGCTATCTGAAAACGGCTGTGGCGCTGAAGTTGCCTGAGAATGTGGAGTTGGTGGCATGTGAAACCCGCATGTGGAGCATTCGTTTGTGTGGGATGCTCTACTAGATTCATTCCTAGATAATGCACTCAAAGGGCACTAAGCATAGAGTGTGAAAACTGAGTTTCCTTGAGAGCTGCTTGGAAGCCTGATGGTGTGTGAAGTTAGTGAGCCAAATGGAGTTGTTCTCTCACAAGGACCACTTGGTTGATCGTTCTTCAATATGCCCTTCACCAACATGCAGTGTTTCCTTGATTGAATTAGCTCTCACACCAATATTTGCGTCTAGAGCCTTTGCATTGAGGGCTATCTGAAAATGGCTGTGGCGCTGAATTTGCCTGAGAATGTGGAGTTGGTGGCATGTGGAACCCGCATGTGGAGCATTCGTTTGTGTGGGATGCTCACCAAGATTCATTTCAATCCTAGGCACTCAAAGGGCACTAAGCATAGAGTGTGAAAACTGAGTTTCCTTGAGAGCTGCTTGGAAGCCTGATGGTGTGTGAAGTTAGTGAGCCAAATGGAGTTGTTCTCCCACAAGGACCACATGGTTGATCGTTCTTCAATATGCCCTTCACCAACATGCAGTGTTTCCTTGATTGAGTTTGCTCTCACACCAATATTTGCGTCTAGAGCCTTTGCATTGAGGGCTATCTGAAAATGGCTGTGGCGCTGAAGTTGCCTGTGAATGTGGAGTTGGTGGCATGTGAAACCCGCATGTGGAGCATTCGTTTGTGTGGGATGCTCTACCAGGTTCATTCCTAGATAATGCACTCAAAGGGCACTAAGCATAGAGTGTGAAAACTGAGTTTCCTTGAGAGCTGCTTGGAAGCCTGATGGTGTGTGAAGTTAGTGAGCCAAATGGAGTTGTTCTCCCACAAGAACCACTCGGCTGATCCTTCTTCAATATGCCCTTCACCAACATGCACTGTTTCCTTGATTGAATTAGCTCTCACACCAATATTTGCGTCTAGAGCCCTTGCATTGAGGGCTATCTGAAAATGGCTGTGGCGCTGAAGTTGCCTGAGAATGTGGAGTTGGTGGCATGTGGAACCCGCATGTGGAGCATTCGTTTGTGTGGGATGCTCACCAAGATTCATTTCAGTCCTAGGCACTCAAAGGGCACTAAGCATAGAGTGTGAAAACTGAGTTTCCTTGAGAGCTGCTTGGAAGCCTGATGGTGTGTGAAGTTAGTGAGCCAAATGGAGTTGTTCTCCCACAAGGACCACTCGGCTGATTCTTCTTCAATATGCCCTTCACCAATATGCAGTGTTTCCTTGATTGAATTAGCTCTCACACCAATATTTACATCTAGAGGCTTTGCATTGAGGGCTATCTGAAAATGGCTGTGGCACTGAAGTTGCCTGAGAATGTGGAGTTGGTGGCATGTGAAACCCGCATGTGGAGCATTCGTTTGTGTGGGATGCTCACCAAGCTTCATTTAAATCCAAGGCACCCAAAGGGCACTAAGCATAGAGTGTGAAAACTGAGTTTCCTTGAGAGCTGCTTGGAAGCCTGATGGTGTGTGAAGTTAGTGAGCCAAATGGAGTTGTTCTCCCACAGGAACCACTCGGCTGATCCTTCTTCAATATGCCCTTCACCAACATGCACTGTTTCCTTGATTGAATTAGCTCTCACACCAATATTTGCGTCTAGAGCCTTTGCATTGAGGGCTATCTGAAAACGGCTGTGGCGCTGAAGTTGCATGTGAATGTGGAGTTGGTGGCATGTGAAACCCGCATGTGGAGCATTCGTTTGTGTGGGATGCTCTACCAGGTTCATTCCTAGATAATGCACTCAAAGGGCACTAAGCATAGAGTGTGAAAACTGAGTTTCCTTGAGAGCTGCTTGGAAGCCTGATGGTGTGTGAAGTTAGTGAGCCAAATGGAGTTGTTCTCCCACAAGAACCACTCGGCTGATCCTTCTTCAATATGCCCTTCACCAACATGCAGTGTTTCCTTGATTGAATTAGCTCTCACACCAATATTTGCGTCTAGAGCCTTTGCATTGAGGGCTATCTAAAAATGGCTGTGGCGCTGAATTTGCCTGAGAATGTGGAGTTGGTGGCATGTGGAACCCGCATGTGGAGCATTCGTTTGTGTGGGATGCTCACCAAGATTCATTTCAATCCTAGGCACTCAAAGGGCCCTAAGCATAGAGTGTGAAAACTGAGTTTCCTTGAGAGCTGCTTGGAAGCCTGATGGTGTGTGAAGTTAGTGAGCCAAATGGAGTTGTTCTCCCACAAGAACCACTCGGCTGATCCTTCTTCAATATGCCCTTCACCAACATGCAGTGTTTCCTTGATTGAATTAGCTCTCACACCAATATTTGCGTCTAGAGCCTTTTCATTGAGGGCTATCTGAAAACGGCTGTGGCGCTGAAGTTGCCTGTGAATGTGGAGTTGGTGGCATGTGAAACCCGCATGTGGAGCATTCGTTTGTGTGGGATGCTCTACTAGATTCATTCCTAGATAATGCACTCAAAGGGCACTAAGCATAGAGTGTGAAAACTGAGTTTCCTTGAGAGCTGCTTGGAAGCCTGATGGTGTGTGAAGTTAGTGAGCCAAATGGAGTTGTTCTCCCACAAGGACCACATGGTTGATCGTTCTTCAATATGCCCTTCACCAACATGCAGTGTTTCCTTGATTGAATTAGCTCTCACACCAATATTTGCGTCTAGAGCCTTTGCATTGAGGGCTATCTGAAAATGGCTGTGGCGCTGAAGTTGCCTGAGAATGTGGAGTTGGTGGCATGTGGAACCCGCATGTGGAGCATTCGTTTGTGTGGGATGCTCACCAAGATTCATTTCAGTCCTAGGCACTCAAAGGGCACTAAGCATAGAGTGTGAAAACTGAGTTTCCTTGAGAGCTGCTTGGAAGCCTGATGGTGTGTGAAGTTAGTGAGCCAAATGGAGTTGTTCTCCCACAAGGACCACTCGGCTGATTCTTCTTCAATATGCCCTTCACCAATATGCAGTGTTTCCTTGATTGAATTAGCTCTCACACCAATATTTACATCTAGAGGCTTTGCATTGAGGGCTATCTGAAAATGGCTGTGGCACTGAAGTTGCCTGAGAATGTGGAGTTGGTGGCATGTGAAACCCGCATGTGGAGCATTCGTTTGTGTGGGATGCTCACCAAGCTTCATTTAAATCCAAGGCACCCAAAGGGCACTAAGCATAGAGTGTGAAAACTGAGTTTCCTTGAGAGCTGCTTGGAAGCCTGATGGTGTGTGAAGTTAGTGAGCCAAATGGAGTTGTTCTCCCACAAGAACCACTCGGCTGATCCTTCTTCAATATGCCCTTCACCAACATGCACTGTTTCCTTGATTGAATTAGCTCTCACACCAATATTTGCGTCTAGAGCCTTTGCATTGAGGGCTATCTGAAAACGGCTGTGGCGCTGAAGTTGCATGTGAATGTGGAGTTGGTGGCATGTGAAACCCGCATGTGGAGCATTCGTTTGTGTGGGATGCTCTACCAGGTTCATTCCTAGATAATGCACTCAAAGGGCACTAAGCATAGAGTGTGAAAACTGAGTTTCCTTGAGAGCTGCTTGGAAGCCTGATGGTGTGTGAAGTTAGTGAGCCAAATGGAGTTGTTCTCCCACAAGAACCACTCGGCTGATCCTTCTTCAATATGCCCTTCACCAACATGCAGTGTTTCCTTGATTGAGTTAGCTCTCACACCAATATTTACATCTAGAGCCTTTGCATTGAGGGCTATCTGAAAATGGCTGTGGCACTGAAGTTGCCTGAGAATGTGGAGTTGGTGGCATGTGAAACCCGCATGTGGAGCATTCGTTTGTGTGGGATGCTCAACAAGCTTCATTTAAATCCAAGGCACACAAAGGGCACTAAGCATAGAGTGTGAAAACTGAGTTTCCTTGAGAGCTGCTTGGAAGCCTGATGGTGTGTGAAGTTAGTGAGCCAAATGGAGTTGTTCTCCCACAAGAACCACTCGGCTGATCCTTCTTCAATATGCCCTTCACCAACATGCAGTGTTTCCTTGATTGAATTAGCTCTCACACCAATATTTGCGTCTAGAGCCTTTTCATTGAGGGCTATCTGAAAACGGCTGTGGCGCTGAAGTTGCCTGTGAATGTGGAGTTGGTGTCATGTGAAACCCGCATGTGGAGCATTCGTTTGTGTGGGATGCTCAGCAAGCTTCATTTCAGTCCTAGGCACTCAAAGGGCACTAAGCATAGAGTGTGAAAACTGAGTTTCCTTGAGAGCTGCTTGGAAACCTGATGGTGTGTGAAGTTAGTGAGCCAAATGGAGTTGTTCTCCCACAAGAACCACTCGGCTGATCCTTCTTCAATATGCCCTTCACCAACATGCAGTGTTTCCTTGATTGAATTAGCTCTCACACCAATATTTGCGTCTAGAGCCTTTGCATTGAGGGCTATCTGAAAATGGCTGTTTCGCTGAAGTTGCCTGTGAATGTGGAGTTGGTGGCATGTGAAACCCGCATGTGGAGCATTCGTTTGTTTGGGATGCTCTATCAGGTTCATTCCTAGATAATGCACTCAAAGGGCACTAAGCATAGAGTGTGAAAACTGAGTTTCCTTGAGAGCTGCTTGGAAGCCTGATGGTGTGTGAAGTTAGTGAGCCAAATGGAGTTGTTCTCCCACAAGAACCACTCGGCTGATCCTTCTTCAATATGCCCTTCACCAACATGCAGTGTTTCCTTGATTGAATTAGCTCTCACACCAATATTTGCGTCTAGAGCCTTTGCATTGAGGGCTATCTGAAAATGGCTGTGGCGCTGAAGTTGCCTGTGAATGTGGAGTTGGTGGCATGTGAAACCCGCATGTGGAGCATTCGTTTGTGTGGGATGCTCTACCAGGTTCATTCCTAGATAATGCACTCAAAGGGCACTAAGCATAGAGTGTGAAAACTGAGTTTCCTTGAGAGCTGCTTGGAAGCCTGATGGTGTGTGAAGTTAGTGAGCCAAATGGAGTTGTTCTCCCACAAGAACCACTCGGCTGATCCTTCTTCAATATGCCCTTCACCAACATGCAGTGTTTCCTTGATTGAATTAGCTCTCACACCAATATTTGCGTCTAGAGCCCTTGCATTGAGGGCTATCTGAAAATGGCTGTGGCGCTGAAGTTGCCTGAGAATGTGGAATTGGTGGCATGTGGAACCCGCATGTGGAGCATTCGTTTGTGTGGGATGCTCACCAAGATTCATTTCAGTCCTAGGCACTCAAAGGGCACTAAGCATAGAGTGTGAAAACTGAGTTTCCTTGAGAGCTGCTTGGAAGCCTGATGGTGTGTGAAGTTAGTGAGCCAAATGGAGTTGTTCTCCCACAAGGACCACTCGGCTGATTCTTCTTCAATATGCCCTTCACCAATATGCAGTGTTTCCTTGATTGAATTAGCTCTCACACCAATATTTACATTTAGAGGCTTTGCATTGAGGGCTATCTGAAAATGGCTGTGGCACTGAAGTTGCCTGAGAATGTGGAGTTGGTGGCATGTGGAACCCGCATGTGGAGCATTCGTTTGTGTGGGATGCTCACCAAGATTCATTTCAGTCCTAGGTACTCAAAGGGCACTAAGCATAGAGTGTGAAAACTGAGTTTCCTTGAGAGCTGCTTGGAAGCCTGATGGTGTGTGAAGTTAATGAGCCAAATGGAGTTGTTCTCCCACAAGAACCACTCGGCTGATCCTTCTTCAATATGCCCTTCACCAACATGCAGTGTTTCCTTGATTGAATTAGCTCTCACACCAATATTTGCGTCTAGAGCCCTTGCATTGAGGGCTATCTGAAAATGGCTGTGGCGCTGAAGTTGCCTGAGAATGTGGAGTTGGTGGCATGTGAAACCCGCATGTGGAGCATTCGTTTGTGTGGGATGCTCACCAAGCTTCATTTAAATCCAAGGCACCCAAAGGGCACTAAGCATAGAGTGTGAAAACTGAGTTTCCTTGAGAGCTGCTTGGAAGCCTGATGGTGTGTGAAGTTAGTGAGCCAAATGGAGTTGTTCTCCCACAAGAACCACTCGGCTGATCCTTCTTCAATATGCCCTTCACCAACATGCACTGTTTCCTTGATTGAATTAGCTCTCACACCAATATTTGCGTCTAGAGCCTTTGCATTGAGGGCTATCTGAAAACGGCTGTGGCGCTGAAGTTGCATGTGAATGTGGAGTTGGTGGCATGTGAAACCCGCATGTGGAGCATTCGTTTGTGTGGGATGCTCTACCAGGTTCATTCCTAGATAATGCACTCAAAGGGCACTAAGCATAGAGTGTGAAAACTGAGTTTCCTTGAGAGCTGCTTGGAAGCCTGATGGTGTGTGAAGTTAGTGAGCCAAATGGAGTTGTTCTCCCACAAGAACCACTCGGCTGATCCTTCTTCAATATGCCCTTCACCAACATGCAGTGTTTCCTTGATTGAATTAGCTCTCACACCAATATTTGCGTCTAGAGCCTTTGTATTGAGGGCTATCTAAAAATGGCTGTGGCGCTGAATTTGCCTGAGAATGTGGAGTTGGTGGCATGTGGAACCCGCATGTGGAGCATTCGTTTGTGTGGGATGCTCACCAAGATTCATTTCAATCCTAGGCACTCAAAGGGCCCTAAGCATAGAGTGTGAAAACTGAGTTTCCTTGAGAGCTGCTTGGAAGCCTGATGGTGTGTGAAGTTAGTGAGCCAAATGGAGTTGTTCTCCCACAAGAACCACTCGGCTGATCCTTCTTCAATATGCCCTTCACCAACATGCAGTGTTTCCTTGATTGAATTAGCTCTCACACCAATATTTGCGTCTAGAGCCTTTGCATTGAGGGCTATCTGAAAACGGCTGTGGCGCTGAAGTTGCCTGTGAATGTGGAGTTGGTGGCATGTGAAACCCGCATGTGGAGCATTCGTTTGTGTGGGATGCTCTACTAGATTCATTCCTAGATAATGCACTCAAAGGGCACTAAGCATAGAGTGTGAAAACTGAGTTTCCTTGAGAGCTGCTTGGAAGCCTGATGGTGTGTGAAGTTAGTGAGCCAAATGGAGTTGTTCTCCCACAAGGACCACTCGGCTGATCCTTCTTCAATATGACCTTCACCAACATGCAGTGTTTCCTTGATTGAATTAGCTCTCACACCAATATTTGCGTCTAGAGCCTTTGCATTGAGGGCTATCTGAAAATGGCTGTGGCGCTGAAGTTGCCTGTGAATGTGGAGTTGGTGGCATGTGAAACCCGCATGTGGAGCATTCGTTTGTGTGGGATGCTCTACCAGGTTCATTCCTAGATAATGCACTCAAAGGGCACTAAGCATAGAGTGTGAAAACTGAGTTTCCTTGAGAGCTGCTTGGAAGCCTGATGGTGTGTGAAGTTAGTGAGCCAAATGGAGTTGTTCTCCCACAAGAACCACTCGGCTGATCCTTCTTCAATATGCCCTTCACCAACATGCAGTGTTTCCTTGATTGAATTAGCTCTCACACCAATATTTGCGTCTAGAGCCCTTGCATTGAGGGCTATCTGAAAATGGCTGTGGCGCTGAAGTTGCCTGAGAATGTGGAGTTGGTGGCATGTGGAACCCGCATGTGGAGCATTCGTTTGTGTGGGATGCTCACCAAGATTCATTTCAGTCCTAGGCACTCAAAGGGCACTAAGCATAGAGTGTGAAAACTGAGTTTCCTTGAGAGCTGCTTGGAAGCCTGATGGTGTGTGAGGTTAGTGAGCCAAATGGAGTTGTTCTCCCACAAGGACCACTCGGCTGATTCTTCTTCAATATGCCCTTCACCAATATGCAGTGTTTCCTTGATTGAATTAGCTCTCACACCAATATTTACATCTAGAGGCTTTGCATTGAGGGCTATCTGAAAATGGCTGTGGCACTGAAGTTGTCTGAGAATGTGGAGTTGGTGGCATGTGAAACCCGCATGTGGAGCATTCGTTTGTGTGGGATGCTCACCAAGCTTCATTTAAATCCAAGGCACACAAAGGGCACTAAGCATAGAGTGTGAAAACTGAGTTTCCTTGAGAGCTGCTTGGAAGCCTGATGGTGTGTGAAGTTAGTGAGCCAAATGGAGTTGTTCTCCCACAAGAACCACTCGGCTGATCCTTCTTCAATATGCCCTTCACCAACATGCACTGTTTCCTTGATTGAATTAGCTCTCACACCAATATTTGCGTCTAGAGCCTTTGCATTGAGGGCTATCTGAAAACGGCTGTGGCGCTGAAGTTGCATGTGAATGTGGAGTTGGTGGCATGTGAAACCCGCATGTGGAGCATTCGTTTGTGTGGGATGCTCTACCAGGTTCATTCCTAGATAATGCACTCAAAGGGCACTAAGCATAGAGTGTGAAAACTGAGTTTCCTTGAGAGCTGCTTGGAAGCCTGATGGTGTGTGAAGTTAGTGAGCCAAATGGAGTTGTTCTCCCACAAGAACCACTCGGCTGATCCTTCTTCAATATGCCCTTCACCAACATGCAGTGTTTCCTTGATTGAGTTAGCTCTCACACCAATATTTGCGTCTAGAGCCTTTGCATTGAGGGCTATCTGAAAATGGCTGTGGCGCTGAAGTTGCCTGAGAATGTGGAGTTGGTGGCATGTGAAACCCGCATGTGGAGCATTCGTTTGTGTGGGATGCTCACCAAGATTCATTTCAGTCCTAGGCACTCAAAGGGCACTAAGCATAGAGTGTGAAAACTGAGTTTCCTTGAGAGCTGCTTGGAAGCCTGATGGTGTGTGAAGTTAGTGAGCCAAATGGAGTTGTTCTCCCACAAGGACCACTCGGCTGATTCTTCTTCAATATGCCCTTCACCAATATGCAGTGTTTCCTTGATTGAGTTAGCTCTCACACCAATATTTACATCTAGAGCCTTTGCATTGATGGCTATCTGAAAATGGCTGTGGCACTGAAGTTGCCTGAGAATGTGGAGTTGGTGGCATGTGAAACCCGCATGTGGAGCATTCGTTTGTGTGGGATGCTCAACAAGCTTCATTTAAATCCAAGGCACACAAAGGGCACTAAGCATAGAGTGTGAAAACTGAGTTTCCTTGAGAGCTGCTTGGAAGCCTGATGGTGTGTGAAGTTAGTGAGCCAAATGGAGTTGTTCTCCCACAAGAACCACTCGGCTGATCCTTCTTCAATATGCCCTTCACCAACATGCAGTGTTTCCTTGATTGAATTAGCTCTCACACCAATATTTGCGTCTAGAGCCTTTGCATTGAGGGTTATCTGAAAACGGCTGTGGCGCTGAAGTTGCCTGTGAATGTGGAGTTGGTGTCATGTGAAACCCGCATGTGGAGCATTCGTTTGTGTGGGATGCTCAGCAAGCTTCATTTCAGTCCTAGGCACTCAAAGGGCACTAAGCATAGAGTGTGAAAACTGAGTTTCCTTGAGAGCTGCTTGGAAACCTGATGGTGTGTGAAGTTAGAGAGCCAAATGGAGTTGTTCTCCCACAAGAACCACTCGGCTGATCCTTCTTCAATATGCCCTTCACCAACATGCAGTGTTTCCTTGATTGAATTAGCTCTCACACCAATATTTGCGTCTAGAGCCTTTGCATTGAGGGCTATCTGAAAACGACTCTGGCGCTGAAGTTGCCTGTGAATGTGGAGTTGGTGGCATGTGAAACCCGCATGTGGAGCATTCGTTTGTGTGGGATGCTCTACCAGGTTCATTCCTAGATAATGCACTCAAAGGGCACTAAGCATAGAGTGTGAAAACTGAGTTTCCTTGAGAGCTGCTTGGAAGCCTGATGGTGTGTGAAGTTAGTGAGCCAAATGGAGTTGTTCTCCCACAAGAACCACTCGGCTGATCCTTCTTCAATATGCCCTTCACCAACATGCAGTGTTTCCTTGATTGAATTAGCTCTCACACCAATATTTACATCTAGAGGCTTTGCATTGAGGGCTATCTGAAAATGGCTGTGGCACTGAAGTTGCCTGAGAATGTGGAGTTGGTGGCATGTGAAACCCGCATGTGGAGCATTCGTTTGTGTGGGATGCTCACCAAGCTTCATTTAAATCCAAGGCACCCAAAGGGCACTAAGCATAGAGTGTGAAAACTGAGTTTCCTTGAGAGCTGCTTGGAAGCCTGATGGTGTGTGACGTTAGTGAGCCAAATGGAGTTGTTCTCCCACAAGAACCACTCGGCTGATCCTTCTTCAATATGCCCTTCACCAACATGCAGTGTTTCCTTGATTGAATTAGCTCTCACACCAATATTTGCGTCTAGAGCCTTTGCATTGAGGGCTATCTGAAAACGGCTGTGGCGCTGAAGTTGCATGTGAATGTGGAGTTGGTGGCATGTGAAACCCGCATGTGGAGCATTCTTTTGTGTGGGATGCTCTACCAGGTTCATTCCTAGATAATGCACTCAAAGGGCACTAAGCATAGAGTGTGAAAACTGAGTTTCCTTGAGAGCTGCTTGGAAGCCTGATGGTGTGTGAAGTTAGTGAGCCAAATGGAGTTGTTCTCCCACAAGGACCACTCGGCTGATTCTTCTTCAATATGCCCTTCACCAATATGCAGTGTTTCCTTGATTGAGTTAGCTCTCACACCAATATTTACATCTAGAGCCTTTGCATTGAGGGCTATCTGAAAATGGCTGTGGCACTGAAGTTGCCTGAGAATGTGGAGTTGGTGTCATGTGAAACCCGCATGTGGAGCATTCGTTTGTGTGGGATGCTCAACAAGCTTCATTTAAATCCAAGGCACACAAAGGGCACTAAGCATAGAGTGTGAAAACTGAGTTTCCTTGAGAGCTGCTTGGAAGCCTGATGGTGTGTGAAGTTAGTGAGCCAAATGGAGTTGTTCTCCCACAAGAACCACTCGGCTGATCCTTCTTCAATATGCCCTTCACCAACATGCAGTGTTTCCTTGATTGAATTAGCTCTCACACCAATATTTGCGTCTAGAGCCTTTGCATTGAGGGCTATCTGAAAACGGCTGTGGCGCTGAAGTTGCCTGTGAATGTGGAGTTGGTGTCATGTGAAACCCGCATGTGGAGCATTCGTTTGTGTGGGATGCTCAGCAAGCTTCATTTCAGTCCTAGGTACTCAAAGGGCACTAAGCATAGAGTGTGAAAACTGAGTTTCCTTGAGAGCTGCTTGGAGCCAGATGGTGTGTGAAGTTAGTGAGCCAAATGGAGTTGTTCTCCCACAAGAACCACTCGGCTGATCCTTCTTCAATATGCCCTTCACCAACATGCAGTGTTTCCTTGATTGAATTAGCTCTCACACCAATATTTGCGTCTAGAGCCTTTGCATTGAGGGCTATCTGAAAACGACTCTGGCGCTGAAGTTGCCTGTGAATGTGGAGTTGGTGGCATGTGAAACCCGCATGTGGAGCATTCGTTTGTGTGGGATGCTCTACCAGGTTCATTCCTAGATAATGCACTCAAAGGGCACTAAGCATAGAGTGTGAAAACTGAGTTTCCTTGAGAGCTGCTTGGAAGCCTGATGGTGTGTGAAGTTAGTGAGCCAAATGGAGTTGTTCTCCCACAAGAACCACTCGGCTGATCCTTCTTCAATATGCCCTTCACCAACATGCAGTGTTTCCTTGATTGAATTAGCTCTCACACCAATATTTACATCTAGAGGCTTTGCATTGAGGGCTATCTGAAAATGGCTGTGGCACTGAAGTTGCCTGAGAATGTGGAGTTGGTGGCATGTGAAACCCGCATGTGGAGCATTCGTTTGTGTGGGATGCTCACCAAGCTTCATTTAAATCCAAGGCACCCAAAGGGCACTAAGCATAGAGTGTGAAAACTGAGTTTCCTTGAGAGCTGCTTGGAAGCCTGATGGTGTGTGACGTTAGTGAGCCAAATGGAGTTGTTCTCCCACAAGAACCACTCGGCTGATCCTTCTTCAATATGCCCTTCACCAACATGCAGTGTTTCCTTGATTGAATTAGCTCTCACACCAATATTTGCGTCTAGAGCCTTTGCATTGAGGGCTATCTGAAAACGGCTGTGGCGCTGAAGTTGCATGTGAATGTGGAGTTGGTGGCATGTGAAACCCGCATGTGGAGCATTCGTTTGTGTGGGATGCTCTACCAGGTTCATTCCTAGATAATGCACTCAAAGGGCACTAAGCATAGAGTGTGAAAACTGAGTTTCCTTGAGAGCTGCTTGGAAGCCTGATGGTGTGTGAAGTTAGTGAGCCAAATGGAGTTGTTCTCCCACAAGGACCACTCGGCTGATTCTTCTTCAATATGCCCTTCACCAATATGCAGTGTTTCCTTGATTGAGTTAGCTCTCACACCAATATTTACATCTAGAGCCTTTGCATTGAGGGCTATCTGAAAATGGCTGTGGCACTGAAGTTGCCTGAGAATGTGGAGTTGGTGTCATGTGAAACCCGCATGTGGAGCATTCGTTTGTGTGGGATGCTCAACAAGCTTCATTTAAATCCAAGGCACACAAAGGGCACTAAGCATAGAGTGTGAAAACTGAGTTTCCTTGAGAGCTGCTTGGAAGCCTGATGGTGTGTGAAGTTAGTGAGCCAAATGGAGTTGTTCTCCCACAAGAACCACTCGGCTGATCCTTCTTCAATATGCCCTTCACCAACATGCAGTGTTTCCTTGATTGAATTAGCTCTCACACCAATATTTGCGTCTAGAGCCTTTGCATTGAGGGCTATCTGAAAACGGCTGTGGCGCTGAAGTTGCCTGTGAATGTGGAGTTGGTGTCATGTGAAACCCGCATGTGGAGCATTCGTTTGTGTGGGATGCTCAGCAAGCTTCATTTCAGTCCTAGGTACTCAAAGGGCACTAAGCATAGAGTGTGAAAACTGAGTTTCCTTGAGAGCTGCTTGGAGCCAGATGGTGTGTGAAGTTAGTGAGCCAAATGGAGTTGTTCTCCCACAAGAACCACTCGGCTGATCCTTCTTCAATATGCCCTTCACCAACATGCAGTGTTTCCTTGATTGAATTAGCTCTCACACCAATATTTGCGTCTAGAGCCTTTGCATTGAGGGCTATCTGAAAACGACTCTGGCGCTGAAGTTGCCTGTGAATGTGGAGTTGGTGGCATGTGAAACCCGCATGTGGAGCATTCGTTTGTGTGGGATGCTCTACCAGGTTCATTCCTAGATAATGCACTCAAAGGGCACTAAGCATAGAGTGTGAAAACTGAGTTTCCTTGAGAGCTGCTTGGAAGCCTGATGGTGTGTGAAGTTAGTGAGCCAAATGGAGTTGTTCTCCCACAAGAACCACTCGGCTGATCCTTCTTCAATATGCCCTTCACCAACATGCAGTGTTTCCTTGATTGAATTAGCTCTCACACCAATATTTACATCTAGAGGCTTTGCATTGAGGGCTATCTGAAAATGGCTGTGGCACTGAAGTTGCCTGAGAATGTGGAGTTGGTGGCATGTGAAACCCGCATGTGGAGCATTCGTTTGTGTGGGATGCTCACCAAGCTTCATTTCAGTCCTAGGTACTCAAAGCGCACTAAGCATAGAGTGTGAAAACTGAGTTTCCTTGAGAGCTGCTTGGAGCCAGATGGTGTGTGAAGTTAGTGAGCCAAATGGAGTTGTTCTCCCACAAGAACCACTCGGCTGATCCTTCTTCAATATGCCCTTCACCAACATGCAGTGTTTCCTTGATTGAATTAGCTCTCACACCAATATTTGCGTCTAGAGCCTTTGCATTGAGGGCTATCTGAAAACGACTCTGGCGCTGAAGTTGCCTGTGAATGTGGAGTTGGTGGCATGTGAAACCCGCATGTGGAGCTTTCGTTTGTGTGGGATGCTCTACCAGGTTCATTCCTAGATAATGCACTCAAAGGGCACTAAGCATAGAGTGTGAAAACTGAGTTTCCTTGAGAGCTGCTTGGAAGCCTGATGGTGTGTGAAGTTAGTGAGCCAAATGGAGTTGTTCTCCCACAAGAACCACTCGGCTGATCCTTCTTCAATATGCCCTTCACCAACATGCAGTGTTTCCTTGATTGAATTAGCTCTCACACCAATATTTGCGTCTAGAGCCTTTGCATTGAGGGCTATCTGAAAACGACTCTGGCGCTGAAGTTGCCTGTGAATGTGGAGTTGGAGGCATGTGAAACCCGCATGTGGAGCATTCGTTTGTGTGGGATGCTCTACCAGGTTCATTCCTAGATAATGCACTCAAAGGGCACTAAGCATAGAGTGTGAAAACTGAGTTTCCTTGAGAGCTGCTTGGAAGCCTGATGGTGTGTGAAGTTAGTGAGCCAAATGGAGTTGTTCTCCCACAAGAACCACTCGGCTGATCCTTCTTCAATATGCCCTTCACCAACATGCAGTGTTTCCTTGATTGAATTAGCTCTCACACCAATATTTACATCTAGAGGCTTTGCATTGAGGGCTATCTGAAAATGGCTGTGGCACTGAAGTTGCCTGAGAATGTGGAGTTGGTGGCATGTGAAACCCGCATGTGGAGCATTCGTTTGTGTGGGATGCTCACCAAGCTTCATTTCAGTCCTAGGTACTCAAAGCGCACTAAGCATAGAGTGTGAAAACTGAGTTTCCTTGAGAGCTGCTTGGAGCCAGATGGTGTGTGAAGTTAGTGAGCCAAATGGAGTTGTTCTCCCACAAGAACCACTCGGCTGATCCTTCTTCAATATGCCCTTCACCAACATGCAGTGTTTCCTTGATTGAATTAGCTCTCACACCAATATTTGCGTCTAGAGCCTTTGCATTGAGGGCTATCTGAAAACGGCTGTGGCGCTGAAGTTGCCTGTGAATGTGGAGTTGGTGGCATGTGAAACCCGCATGTGGAGCATTCGTTTGTGTGGGATGCTCTACCAGGTTCATTCCTACATAATGCACTCAAAGGGCACTAAGCATAGAGTGTGAAAACTGAGTTTTCTTGAGAGCTGCTTGGAAGCCTGATGGTGTGTGAAGTTAGTGAGCCAAATGGAGTTGTTCTCCCACAAGAACCACTCGGCTGATCCTTCTTCAATATGCCCTTCACCAACATGCAGTGTTTCCTTGATTGAATTAGCTCTCACACCAATATTTGCGTCTAGAGCCTTTGCATTGAGGGCTATCTGAAAATGGCTTTGGCGCTGAAGTTGCCTGAGAATGTGGAGTTGGTGGCATGTGGAAGCCGCACGTGGAGCATTCGTTTGTGTGGGATGCTCACCAAGATTCATTTCAGTCCTAGTCACTCAAAGGGCACTAAGCATAGAGTGTGAAAACTGAGTTTCCTTGAGAGCTGCTTGGAAACCTGATGGTGTGTGAAGTTAGTGAGCCAAATGGAGTTGTTCTCCCACAAGGACCACTCGGCTGATCCTTCTTCAATATGCCCTTCACCAATATGCACTGTTTCCTTGATTGAATTAGCTCTCACACCAATATTTACATCTAGAGTCTTTGCATTGAGGGCTAACTGAAAACGGCTGTGGCGCTGAAGTTGCCTGAGAATGTTGAGTTGGTGGCATGTGAAACCCGCATGTGGAGCATTCGTTTGTGTGGGATGCTTTACTAGATTCATTCCTAGATAATGCACTCAAAGGGCACTAAGCATAGAGTGTGAAAACTGAGTTTCCTTGAGAGCTGCTTGGAAGCCTGATGGTGTGTGAAGTTAGTGAGCCAAATGGAGTTGTTCTCCCACAAGAACCACTCGGCTGATCCTTCTTCAATATGCCCTTCACCAACATGCAGTGTTTCCTTGATTGAATTAGCTCTCACACCAATATTTGCGTCTAGAGCCTTTGCATTGAGGGCTATCTGAAAATGGCTGTGGCGCTGAATTTCCCTGAGAATGTGCAGTTGGTGGCATGTGGAACCCGCATGTGGAGCATTCGTTTGTGTGGGATGCTCACTAAGATTCATTTCAATCCTAGGCACTCAAAGGGCACTAAGCATAGAGTGTGAAAACTGAGTTTCCTTGAGAGCTGCTTGGAAGCCTGATGGTGTGTGAAGTTAGTGAGCCAAATGGAGTTGTTCTCCCACAAGAACCACTCGGCTGATCCTTCTTCAATATGCCCTTCAGCAACATGCAGTGTTTCCTTGATTGAATTAGCTCTCACACCAATATTTGCGTCTAGAGCCTTTGCATTGAGGGCTATCTGAAAACGGCTGTGGCGCTGAAGTTGCCTGTGAATGTGGAGTTGGTGGCATGTGAAACCCGCATGTGGAGCATTCGTTTGTGTGGGATGCTCTACCAGGTTCATTCCTAGATAATGCACTCAAAGGGCACTAAGCATAGAGTGTGAAAACTGAGTTTCCTTGAGAGCTGCTTGGAAGCCTGATGGTGTGTGAAGTTAGTGATCCAAATGGAGTTGTTCTCGCAAATGATCACTTGGTTGATCGTTCTTCAATATGCCCTTCACCAACATGCAGTGTTTCCTTGATTGAATTAGCTCTCACACCAATATTTGCGTCTAGAGCCTTTGCATTGAGGGCTATCTGAAAACGGCTGTGGCGCTGAAGTTGCCTGTGAATGTGGAGTTGGTGGCATGTGAAACCCGCATGTGGAGCATTCGTTTGTGTGGGATGCTCTACTAGATTCATTCCTAGATAATGCACTCAAAGGGCACTAAGCATAGAGTGTGAAAACTGAGTTTCCTTAAGAGCTGCTTGGAAGCCTGATGGTGTGTGAAGTTAGTGAGCCAAATGGAGTTGTTCTCGCACAAGGACCACTTGGTTGATCGTTCTTCAATATGCCCTTCACCAACATGCAGTGTTTCCTTGATTGAATTAGCTCTCACACCAATATTTGCGTCTAGAGCCTTTGCATTGAGGGCTATCTGAAAATGGCTGTGGCGCTGAATTTGCCTGAGAATGTGGAGTTGGTGGCATGTGGAACCCGCATGTGGAGCATTCGTTTGTGTGGGATGCTCACCAAGATTCATTTCAATCCTAGGCACTCAAAGGGCACTAAGCATAGAGTGTGAAAACTGAGTTTCCTTGAGAGCTGCTTGGAAGCCTGATGGTGTGTGAAGTTAGTGAGCCAAATGGAGTTGTTCTCCCACAAGAACCACTCGGCTGATCCTTCTTCAATATGCCCTTCACCAACATGCAGTGTTTCCTTGATTGAATTTGCTCTCACACCAATATTTGCGTCTAGAGCCTTTGCATTGAGGGCTATCTGAAAACGGCTGTGGCGCTGAAGTTGCCTGTGAATGTGGAGTTGGTGGCATGTGAAACCCGCATGTGGAGCATTCGTTTGTGTGGGATGCTCTACCAGGTTCATTCCTAGATAATGCACTCAAAGGGCACTAAGCATAGAGTGTGAAAACTGAGTTTCCTTGAGAGCTGCTTGGAAGCCTGATGGTGTGTGAAGTTAGTGAGCCAAATGGAGTTGTTCTCCCACAAGAACCACTCGGCTGATCCTTCTTCAATATGCCCTTCACCAACATGCAGTGTTTCCTTGATTGAATTAGCTCTCACACCAATATTTGCGTCTAGAGCCTTTGCATTGAGGGCTATCTGAAAATGGCTGTGGCGCTGAAGTTGCCTGTGAATGTGGAGTTGGTGGCATGTGAAACCCGCATGTGGAGCATTCGTTTGTGTGGGATGCTCTACCAGGTTCATTCCTAGATAATGCACTCAAAGGGCACTAAGCATAGAGTGTGAAAACTGAGTTTCCTTGAGAGCTGCTTGGAAGCCTGATGGTGTGTGAAGTTAGTGAGCCAAATGGAGTTGTTCTCGCACAAGAACCACTCGGCTGATCCTTCTTCAATATGCCCTTCACCAACATGCAGTGTTTCCTTGATTGAATTAGCTCTCACACCAATATTTGCGTCTAGAGCCTTTGCATTGAGGGCTATCTGAAAATGGCTGTGGCGCTGAAGTTGCCTGAGAATGTGGAGTTGGTGGCATGTGAAACCCGCATGTGGAGCATTCGTTTGTGTGGGATGCTCACCAAGATTCATTTCAGTCCTAGGCACTCAAAGGGCACTAAGCATAGAGTGTGAAAACTGAGTTTCCTTGAGAGCTGCTTGGAAGCCTGATGGTGTGTGAAGTTAGTGAGCAAAATGGAGTTGTTCTCCCACAAGAACCACTCGGCTGATCCTTCTTCAATATGCCCTTCACCAACATGCAGTGTTTCCTTGATTGAATTAGCTCTCACACCAATATTTACATCTAGAGGCTTTGCATTGAGGGCTATCTGAAAATGGCTGTGGCACTGAAGTTGTCTGAGAATGTGGAGTTGGTGGCATGTGAAACCCGCATGTGGAGCATTCGTTTGTGTGGGATGCTCACCAAGCTTCATTTCAGTCCTAGGTACTCAAAGGGCACTAAGCATAGAGTGTGAAAACTGAGTTTCCTTGAGAGCTGCTTGGAGCCAGATGGTGTGTGAAGTTAGTGAGCCAAATGGAGTTGTTCTCCCACAAGAACCACTCGGCTGATCCTTCTTCAATATGCCCTTCACCAACATGCAGTGTTTCCTTGATTGAATTAGCTCTCACACCAATATTTGCGTCTAGAGCCTTTGCATTGAGGGCTATCTGAAAACGGCTGTGGCGCTGAAGTTGCCTGTGAATGTGGAGTTGGTGGCATGTGAAACCCGCATGTGGAGCATTCGTTTGTGTGGGATGCTCTACCAGGTTCATTCCTACATAATGCACTCAAAGGGCACTAAGCATAGAGTGTGAAAACTGAGTTTTCTTGAGAGCTGCTTGGAAGCCTGATGGTGTGTGAAGTTAGTGAGCCAAATGGAGTTGTTCTCCCACAAGAACCACTCGGCTGATCCTTCTTCAATATGCCCTTCACCAACATGCAGTGTTTCCTTGATTGAATTAGCTCTCACACCAATATTTGCGTCTAGAGCCTTTGCATTGAGGGCTATCTGAAAATGGCTTTGGCGCTGAAGTTGCCTGAGAATGTGGAGTTGGTGGCATGTGGAAGCCGCACGTGGAGCATTCGTTTGTGTGGGATGCTCACCAAGATTCATTTCAGTCCTAGTCACTCAAAGGGCACTAAGCATAGAGTGTGAAAACTGAGTTTCCTTGAGAGCTGCTTGGAAACCTGATGGTGTGTGAAGTTAGTGAGCCAAATGGAGTTGTTCTCCCACAAGGACCACTCGGCTGATCCTTCTTCAATATGCCCTTCACCAATATGCACTGTTTCCTTGATTGAATTAGCTCTCACACCAATATTTACATCTAGAGTCTTTGCATTGAGGGCTAACTGAAAACGGCTGTGGCGCTGAAGTTGCCTGAGAATGTGGAGTTGGTGGCATGTGAAACCCGCATGTGGAGCATTCGTTTGTGTGGGATGCTTTACTAGATTCATTCCTAGATAATGCACTCAAAGGGCACTAAGCATAGAGTGTGAAAACTGAGTTTCCTTGAGAGCTGCTTGGAAGCCTGATGGTGTGTGAAGTTAGTGAGCCAAATGGAGTTGTTCTCCCACAAGAACCACTCGGCTGATCCTTCTTCAATATGCCCTTCACCAACATGCAGTGTTTCCTTGATTGAATTAGCTCTCACACCAATATTTGCGTCTAGAGCCTTTGCATTGAGGGCTATCTGAAAATGGCTGTGGCGCTGAATTTCCCTGAGAATGTGCAGTTGGTGGCATGTGGAACCCGCATGTGGAGCATTCGTTTGTGTGGGATGCTCACTAAGATTCATTTCAATCCTAGGCACTCAAAGGGCACTAAGCATAGAGTGTGAAAACTGAGTTTCCTTGAGAGCTGCTTGGAAGCCTGATGGTGTGTGAAGTTAGTGAGCCAAATGGAGTTGTTCTCCCACAAGAACCACTCGGCTGATCCTTCTTCAATATGCCCTTCACCAACATGCAGTGTTTCCTTGATTGAATTAGCTCTCACACCAATATTTGCGTCTAGAGCCTTTGCATTGAGGGCTATCTGAAAACGGCTGTGGCGCTGAAGTTGCCTGTGAATGTGGAGTTGGTGGCATGTGAAACCCGCATGTGGAGCATTCGTTTGTGTGGGATGCTCTACCAGGTTCATTCCTAGATAATGCACTCAAAGGGCACTAAGCATAGAGTGTGAAAACTGAGTTTCCTTGAGAGCTGCTTGGAAGCCTGATGGTGTGTGAAGTTAGTGATCCAAATGGAGTTGTTCTCGCAAATGATCACTTGGTTGATCGTTCTTCAATATGCCCTTCACCAACATGCAGTGTTTCCTTGATTGAATTAGCTCTCACACCAATATTTGCGTCTAGAGCCTTTGCATTGAGGGCTATCTGAAAACGGCTGTGGCGCTGAAGTTGCCTGTGAATGTGGAGTTGGTGGCATGTGAAACCCGCATGTGGAGCATTCGTTTGTGTGGGATGCTCTACCAGGTTCATTCCTAGATAATGCACTCAAAGGGCACTAAGCATAGAGTGTGAAAACTGAGTTTCCTTGAGAGCTGCTTGGAAGCCTGATGGTGTGTGAAGTTAGTGAGCCAAATGGAGTTGTTCTCGCACAAGAACCACTCGGCTGATCCTTCTTAAATATGCCCTTCAGCAACATGCAGTGTTTCCTTGATTGAATTAGCTCTCACACCAATATTTGCGTCTAGAGCCTTTGCATTGAGGGCTATCTGAAAATGGCTGTGGCGCTGAAGTTGCCTGAGAATGTGGAGTTGGTGGCATGTGAAACCCGCATGTGGAGCATTCGTTTGTGTGGGATGCTCACCAAGATTCATTTCAGTCCTAGGCACTCAAAGGGCACTAAGCATAGAGTGTGAAAACTGAGTTTCCTTGAGAGCTGCTTGGAAGCCTGATGGTGTGTGAAGTTAGTGAGCCAAATGGAGTTGTTCTCCCACAAGGACCACTCGGCTGATTCTTCTTCAATATGCCCTTCACCAATATGCAGTGTTTCCTTGATTGAATTAGCTCTCACACCAATATTTACATCTAGAGCCTTTGCATTGAGGGCTATCTGAAAATGGCTGTGGCACTGAAGTTGCCTGAGAATGTGGAGTTGGTGTCATGTGAAACCCGCATGTGGAGCATTCGTTTGTGTGGGATGCTCAACAAGCTTCATTTAAATCCAAGGCACACAAAGGGCACTAAGCATAGAGTGTGAAAACTGAGTTTCCTTGAGAGCTGCTTGGAAGCCTGATGGTGTGTGAAGTTAGTGAGCCAAATGGAGTTGTTCTCCCACAAGAACCACTCGGCTGATCCTTCTTCAATATGCCCTTCACCAACATGCAGTGTTTCCTTGATTGAATTAGCTCTCACACCAATATTTGCGTCTAGAGCCTTTGCATTGAGGGCTATCTGAAAACGGCTGTGGCGCTGAAGTTGCCTGTGAATGTGGAGTTGGTGTCATGTGAAACCCGCATGTGGAGCATTCGTTTGTGTGGGATGCTCAGCAAGCTTCATTTCAGTCCTAGGTACTCAAAGGGCACTAAGCATAGAGTGTGAAAACTGAGTTTCCTTGAGAGCTGCTTGGAGCCAGATGGTGTGTGAAGTTAGTGAGCCAAATGGAGTTGTTCTCCCACAAGAACCACTCGGCTGATCCTTCTTCAATATGCCCTTCACCAACATGCAGTGTTTCCTTGATTGAATTAGCTCTCACACCAATATTTACATCTAGAGGCTTTGCATTGAGGGCTATCTGAAAACGGCTGTGGCGCTGAAGTTGCCTGTGAATGTGGAGTTGGTGGCATGTGAAACCCGCATGTGGAGCATTCGTTTGTGTGGGATGCTCTACCAGGTTCATTCCTACATAATGCACTCAAAGGGCACTAAGCATAGAGTGTGAAAACTGAGTTTTCTTGAGAGCTGCTTGGAAGCCTGATGGTGTGTGAAGTTAGTGAGCCAAATGGAGTTGTTCTCCCACAAGAACCACTCGGCTGATCCTTCTTCAATATGCCCTTCACCAACATGCAGTGTTTCCTTGATTGAATTAGCTCTCACACCAATATTTGCGTCTAGAGCCTTTGCATTGAGGGCTATCTGAAAATGGCTTTGGCGCTGAAGTTGCCTGAGAATGTGGAGTTGGTGGCATGTGGAAGCCGCACGTGGAGCATTCGTTTGTGTGGGATGCTCACCAAGATTCATTTCAGTCCTAGGCACTCAAAGGGCACTAAGCATAGAGTGTGAAAACTGAGTTTCCTTGAGAGCTGCTTGGAAACCTGATGGTGTGTGAAGTTAGTGAGCCAAATGGAGTTGTTCTCCCACAAGGACCACTCGGCTGATTCTTCTTCAATATGCCCTTCACCAATATGCACTGTTTCCTTGATTGAATTAGCTCTCACACCAATATTTACATCTAGAGGCTTTGCATTGAGGGCTATCTGAAAACGGCTGTGGCGCTGAAGTTGCCTGAGAATGTGGAGTTGGTGGCATGTGAAACCCGCATGTGGAGCATTCGTTTGTGTGGGATGCTTTACTAGATTCATTCCTAGATAATGCACTCAAAGGGCACTAAGCATAGAGTGTGAAAACTGAGTTTCCTTGAGAGCTGCTTGGAAGCCTGATGGTGTGTGAAGTTAGTGAGCAAAATGGAGTTGTTCTCCCACAAGAACCACTCGGCTGATCCTTCTTCAATATGCCCTTCACCAACATGCAGTGTTTCCTTGATTGAATTAGCTCTCACACCAATATTTACATCTAGAGGCTTTGCATTGAGGGCTATCTGAAAATGGCTGTGGCACTGAAGTTGCCTGAGAATGTGGAGTTGGTGGCATGTGAAACCCGCATGTGGAGCATTCGTTTGTGTGGGATGCTCACCAAGCTTCATTTCAGTCCTAGGTACTCAAAGGGCACTAAGCATAGAGTGTGAAAACTGAGTTTCCTTGAGAGCTGCTTGGAGCCAGATGGTGTGTGAAGTTAGTGAGCCAAATGGAGTTGTTCTCCCACAAGAACCACTCGGCTGATCCTTCTTCAATATGCCCTTCACCAACATGCAGTGTTTCCTTGATTGAATTAGCTCTCACACCAATATTTGCGTCTAGAGCCTTTGCATTGAGGGCTATCTGAAAACGGCTGTGGCGCTGAAGTTGCCTGTGAATGTGGAGTTGGTGGCATGTGAAACCCGCATGTGGAGCATTCGTTTGTGTGGGATGCTCTACCAGGTTCATTCCTACATAATGAACTCAAAGGGCACTAAGCATAGAGTGTGAAAACTGAGTTTTCTTGAGAGCTGCTTGGAAGCCTGATGGTGTGTGAAGTTAGTGAGCCAAATGGAGTTGTTCTCCCACAAGAACCACTCGGCTGATCCTTCTTCAATATGCCCTTCACCAACATGCAGTGTTTCCTTGATTGAATTAGCTCTCACACCAATATTTGCGTCTAGAGCCTTTGCATTGAGGGCTATCTGAAAATGGCTTTGGCGCTGAAGTTGCCTGAGAATGTGGAGTTGGTGGCATGTGGAACCCGCACGTGGAGCATTCGTTTGTGTGGGATGCTCACCAAGATTCATTTCAGTCCTAAGCACTCAAAGGGCACTAAGCATAGAGTGTGAAAACTGAGTTTCCTTGAGAGCTGCTTGGAAACCTGATGGTGTGTGAAGTTAGTGAGCCAAATGGAGTTGTTCTCCCACAAGGACCACTCGGCTGATCCTTCTTCAATATGCCCTTCACCAATATGCACTGTTTCCTTGATTGAATTAGCTCTCACACCAATATTTACATCTAGAGTCTTTGCATTGAGGGCTAACTGAAAACGGCTGTGGCGCTGAAGTTGCCTGAGAATGTTGAGTTGGTGGCATGTGAAACCCGCATGTGGAGCATTCGTTTGTGTGGGATGCTTTACTAGATTCATTCCTAGATAATGCACTCAAAGGGCACTAAGCATAGAGTGTGAAAACTGAGTTTCCTTGAGAGCTGCTTGGAAGCCTGATGGTGTGTGAAGTTAGTGAGCCAAATGGAGTTGTTCTCCCACAAGAACCACTCGGCTGATCCTTCTTCAATATGCCCTTCACCAACATGCAGTGTTTCCTTGATTGAATTAGCTCTCACACCAATATTTGCGTCTAGAGCCTTTGCATTGAGGGCTATCTGAAAATGGCTGTGGCGCTGAATTTCCCTGAGAATGTGCAGTGGGTGGCATGTGGAACCCGCATGTGGAGCATTCGTTTGTGTGGGATGCTCACTAAGATTCATTTCAATCCTAGGCACTCAAAGGGCACTAAGCATAGAGTGTGAAAACTGAGTTTCCTTGAGAGCTGCTTGGAAGCCTGATGGTGTGTGAAGTTAGTGAGCCAAATGGAGTTGTTCTCCCACAAGAACCACTCGGCTGATCCTTCTTCAATATGCCCTTCACCAACATGCAGTGTTTCCTTGATTGAATTAGCTCTCACACCAATATTTGCGTCTAGAGCCTTTGCATTGAGGGCTATCTGAAAACGGCTGTGGCGCTGAAGTTGCCTGTGAATGTGGAGTTGGTGGCATGTGAAACCCGCATGTGGAGCATTCGTTTGTGTGGGATGCTCTACCAGGTTCATTCCTAGATAATGCACTCAAAGGGCACTAAGCATAGAGTGTGAAAACTGAGTTTCCTTGAGAGCTGCTTGGAAGCCTGATGGTGTGTGAAGTTAGTGATCCAAATGGAGTTGTTCTCGCAAATGATCACTTGGTTGATCGTTCTTCAATATGCCCTTCACCAACATGCAGTGTTTCCTTGATTGAATTAGCTCTCACACCAATATTTGCGTCTAGAGCCTTTGCATTGAGGGCTATCTGAAAACGGCTGTGGCGCTGAAGTTGCCTGTGAATGTGGAGTTGGTGGCATGTGAAACCCGCATGTGGAGCATTCGTTTGTGTGGGATGCTCTACTAGATTCATTCCTAGATAATGCACTCAAAGGGCACTAAGCATAGAGTGTGAAAACTGAGTTTCCTTGAGAGCTGCTTGGAAGCCTGATGGTGTGTGAAGTTAGTGAGCCAAATGGAGTTGTTCTCGCACAAGGACCACTTGGTTGATCGTTCTTCAATATGCCCTTCACCAACATGCAGTGTTTCCTTGATTGAATTAGCTCTCACACCAATATTTGCGTCTAGAGCCTTTGCATTGAGGGCTATCTGAAAATGGCTGTGGCGCTGAATTTGCCTGAGAATGTGGAGTTGGTGGCATGTGGAACCCGCATGTGGAGCATTCGTTTGTGTGGGATGCTCACCAAGATTCATTTCAATCCTAGGCACTCAAAGGGCACTAAGCATAGAGTGTGAAAACTGAGTTTTCTTGAGAGCTGCTTGGAAGCCTGATGGTGTGTGAAGTTAGTGAGCCAAATGGAGTTGTTCTCCCACAAGAACCACTCGGCTGATCCTTCTTCAATATGCCCTTCACCAACATGCAGTGTTTCCTTGATTGAATTAGCTCTCACACCAATATTTGCGTCTAGACCCTTTGCATTGAGGGCTATCTGAAAAGGGCTGTGACGCTGAAGTTGCCTGTGAATGTGGAGTTGGTGGCATGTGAAACCCGCATGTGGAGCATTCGTTTGTGTGGGATGCTCTACTAGATTCATTCCTAGATAATGTACTCAAAGGGCACTAAGCATAGAGTGTGAAAACTGAGTTTCCTTGAGAGCTGCTTGGAAGCCTGATGGTGTGTGAAGTTAGTGAGCCAAATGGAGTTGTTCTCGCACAAGGACCACATGGTTGATCGTTATTCAATATGCCCTTCACAAACATGCAGTGTTTCCTTGATTGAATTAGCTCTCACACCAATATTTGCGTCTAGAGCCTTTGCATTGAGGGCTATCTGAAAATGGCTGTGGCGCTGAAGTTGCCTGTGAATGTGGAGTTGGTGGCATGTGAAACCCGCATGTGGAGCATTCGTTTGTGTGGGATGCTCTACCAGGTTCATTCCTAGATAATGCACTCAAAGGGCACTAAGCATAGAGTGTGAAAACTGAGTTTCCTTGAGAGCTGCTTGGAAGCCTGATGGTGTGTGAAGTTAGTGAGCCAAATGGAGTTGTTCTCCCACAAGAACCACTCGGCTGATCCTTCTTCAATATGCCCTTCAGCAACATGCAGTGTTTCCTTGATTGAATTAGCTCTCACACCAATATTTGCGTCTAGAGCCTTTGCATTGAGGGCTATCTGAAAATGGCTGTGGCGCTGAAGTTGCCTGAGAATGTGGAGTTGGTGGCATGTGGAACCCGCATGTGGAGCATTCGTTTGTGTGGGATGCTCACCAAGATTCATTTCAGTCCTAGGCACTCAAAGGGCACTAAGCATAGAGTGTGAAAACTGAGTTTCCTTGAGAGCTGCTTGGAAGCCTGATGGTGTGTGAAGTTAGTGAGCCAAATGGAGTTGTTCTCCCACAAGGACCACTCGGCTGATTCTTCTTCAATATGCCCTTCACCAATATGCAGTGTTTCCTTGATTGAATTAGCTCTCACACCAATATTTACATCTAGAGGGTTTGCATTGAGGTCTATCTGAAAATGGCTGTGGCACTGAAGTTGCCTTTGAATGTGGAGTTGGTGGCATGTGAAACCCGCATGTGGAGCATTCGTTTGTGTGGGATGCTCATCAAGCTTCATTTAAATCCAAGGCACCCAAAGGGCACTAAGCATAGAGTGTGAAAACTGAGTTTCCTTGAGAGCTGCTTGGAAGCCTGATGGTGTGTGAAGTTAGTGAGCCAAATGGAGTTGTTCTCCCACAAGAACCACTCGGCTGATCCTTCTTCAATATGCCCTTCACCAACATGCAGTGTTTCCTTGATTGAATTTGCTCTCACACCAATATTTGCGTCTAGAGCCTTTGCATTGAGGGCTATCTGAAAACGGCTGTGGCGCTGAAGTTGCCTGTGAATGTGGAGTTGGTGGCATGTGAAACCCGCATGTGGAGCATTCGTTTGTGTGGGATGCTCTACCAGGTTCATTCCTAGATAATGCACTCAAAGGGCACTAAGCATAGAGTGTGAAAACTGAGTTTCCTTGAGAGCTGCTTGGAAGCCTGATGGTGTGTGAAGTTAGTGAGCCAAATGGAGTTGTTCTCCCACAAGAACCACTCGGCTGATCCTTCTTCAATATGCCCTTCACCAACATGCAGTGTTTCCTTGATTGAATTAGCTCTCACACCAATATTTGCGTCTAGAGCCTTTGCATTGAGGGCTATCTGAAAATGGCTGTGGCGCTGAAGTTGCCTGTGAATGTGGAGTTGGTGGCATGTGAAACCCGCATGTGGAGCATTCGTTTGTGTGGGATGCTCTACCAGGTTCATTCCTAGATAATGCACTCAAAGGGCACTAAGCATAGAGTGTGAAAACTGAGTTTCCTTGAGAGCTGCTTGGAAGCCTGATGGTGTGTGAAGTTAGTGAGCCAAATGGAGTTGTTCTCGCACAAGAACCACTCGGCTGATCCTTCTTCAATATGCCCTTCAGCAACATGCAGTGTTTCCTTGATTGAATTAGCTCTCACACCAATATTTGCGTCTAGAGCCTTTGCATTGAGGGCTATCTGAAAATGGCTGTGGCGCTGAAGTTGCCTGAGAATGTGGAGTTGGTGGCATGTGGAACCCGCATGTGGAGCATTCGTTTGTGTGGGATGCTCACCAAGATTCATTTCAGTCCTAGGTACTCAAAGGGCACTAAGCATAGAGTGTGAAAACTGAGTTTCCTTGAGAGCTGCTTGGAAGCCTGATGGTGTGTGAAGTTAGTGAGCCAAATGGAGTTGTTCTCGCACAAGGACCACTTGGTTGATCGTTCTTCAATATGCCCTTCACCAACATGCAGTGTTTCCTTGATTGAATTAGCTCTCACACCAATATTTGCGTCTAGAGCCTTTGCATTGAGGGCTATCTGAAAATGGCTGTGGCGCTGAATTTGCCTGAGAATGTGGAGTTGGTGGCATGTGGAACCCGCATGTGGAGCATTCGTTTGTGTGGGATGCTCACCAAGATTCATTTCAATCCTAGGCACTCAAAGGGCACTAAGCATAGAGTGTGAAAACTGAGTTTTCTTGAGAGCTGCTTGGAAGCCTGATGGTGTGTGAAGTTAGTGAGCCAAATGGAGTTGTTCTCCCACAAGAACCACTCGGCTGATCCTTCTTCAATATGCCCTTCACCAACATGCAGTGTTTCCTTGATTGAATTAGCTCTCACACCAATATTTGCGTCTAGACCCTTTGCATTGAGGGCTATCTGAAAAGGGCTGTGACGCTGAAGTTGCCTGTGAATGTGGAGTTGGTGGCATGTGAAACCCGCATGTGGAGCATTCGTTTGTGTGGGATGCTCTACTAGATTCATTCCTAGATAATGTACTCAAAGGGCACTAAGCATAGAGTGTGAAAACTGAGTTTCCTTGAGAGCTGCTTGGAAGCCTGATGGTGTGTGAAGTTAGTGAGCCAAATGGAGTTGTTCTCGCACAAGGACCACATGGTTGATCGTTATTCAATATGCCCTTCACAAACATGCAGTGTTTCCTTGATTGAATTAGCTCTCACACCAATATTTGCGTCTAGAGCCTTTGCATTGAGGGCTATCTGAAAATGGCTGTGGCGCTGAAGTTGCCTGTGAATGTGGAGTTGGTGGCATGTGAAACCCGCATGTGGAGCATTCGTTTGTGTGGGATGCTCTACCAGGTTCATTCCTAGATAATGCACTCAAAGGGCACTAAGCATAGAGTGTGAAAACTGAGTTTCCTTGAGAGCTGCTTGGAAGCCTGATGGTGTGTGAAGTTAGTGAGCCAAATGGAGTTGTTCTCCCACAAGAACCACTCGGCTGATCCTTCTTCAATATGCCCTTCAGCAACATGCAGTGTTTCCTTGATTGAATTAGCTCTCACACCAATATTTGCGTCTAGAGCCTTTGCATTGAGGGCTATCTGAAAATGGCTGTGGCGCTGAAGTTGCCTGAGAATGTGGAGTTGGTGGCATGTGGAACCCGCATGTGGAGCATTCGTTTGTGTGGGATGCTCACCAAGATTCATTTCAGTCCTAGGCACTCAAAGGGCACTAAGCATAGAGTGTGAAAACTGAGTTTCCTTGAGAGCTGCTTGGAAGCCTGATGGTGTGTGAAGTTAGTGAGCCAAATGGAGTTGTTCTCCCACAAGGACCACTCGGCTGATTCTTCTTCAATATGCCCTTCACCAATATGCAGTGTTTCCTTGATTGAATTAGCTCTCACACCAATATTTACATCTAGAGGGTTTGCATTGAGGTCTATCTGAAAATGGCTGTGGCACTGAAGTTGCCTTTGAATGTGGAGTTGGTGGCATGTGAAACCCGCATGTGGAGCATTCGTTTGTGTGGGATGCTCATCAAGCTTCATTTAAATCCAAGGCACCCAAAGGGCACTAAGCATAGAGTGTGAAAACTGAGTTTCCTTGAGAGCTGCTTGGAAGCCTGATGGTGTGTGAAGTTAGTGAGCCAAATGGAGTTGTTCTCCCACAAGAACCACTCGGCTGATCCTTCTTCAATATGCCCTTCACCAACATGCAGTGTTTCCTTGATTGAATTTGCTCTCACACCAATATTTGCGTCTAGAGCCTTTGCATTGAGGGCTATCTGAAAACGGCTGTGGCGCTGAAGTTGCCTGTGAATGTGGAGTTGGTGGCATGTGAAACCCGCATGTGGAGCATTCGTTTGTGTGGGATGCTCTACCAGGTTCATTCCTAGATAATGCACTCAAAGGGCACTAAGCATAGAGTGTGAAAACTGAGTTTCCTTGAGAGCTGCTTGGAAGCCTGATGGTGTGTGAAGTTAGTGAGCCAAATGGAGTTGTTCTCCCACAAGAACCACTCGGCTGATCCTTCTTCAATATGCCCTTCACCAACATGCAGTGTTTCCTTGATTGAATTAGCTCTCACACCAATATTTGCGTCTAGAGCCTTTGCATTGAGGGCTATCTGAAAATGGCTGTGGCGCTGAAGTTGCCTGTGAATGTGGAGTTGGTGGCATGTGAAACCCGCATGTGGAGCATTCGTTTGTGTGGGATGCTCTACCAGGTTCATTCCTAGATAATGCACTCAAAGGGCACTAAGCATAGAGTGTGAAAACTGAGTTTCCTTGAGAGCTGCTTGGAAGCCTGATGGTGTGTGAAGTTAGTGAGCCAAATGGAGTTGTTCTCGCACAAGAACCACTCGGCTGATCCTTCTTCAATATGCCCTTCAGCAACATGCAGTGTTTCCTTGATTGAATTAGCTCTCACACCAATATTTGCGTCTAGAGCCTTTGCATTGAGGGCTATCTGAAAATGGCTGTGGCGCTGAAGTTGCCTGAGAATGTGGAGTTGGTGGCATGTGGAACCCGCATGTGGAGCATTCGTTTGTGTGGGATGCTCACCAAGATTCATTTCAGTCCTAGGTACTCAAAGGGCACTAAGCATAGAGTGTGAAAACTGAGTTTCCTTGAGAGCTGCTTGGAAGCCTGATGGTGTGTGAAGTTAGTGAGCCAAATGGAGTTGTTCTCCCACAAGAACCACTCGGCTGATTCTTCTTCAATATGCCCTTCACCAACATGCAGTGTTTCCTTGATTGAATTAGCTCTCACACCAATATTTGTGTCTAGAGCCTTTGCATTGAGGGTTATCTGAAAACGGCTGTGGCACTGAAGTTGCCTGAGAATGTGGAGTTGGTGGCATGTGAAACCCGCATGTGGAGCATTCGTATGTGTGGGATGCTCACCAAGCTTCATTTAAATCCAAGGCACCCAAAGGGCACTAAGCATAGAGTGTGAAAACTGAGTTTCCTTGAGAGCTGCTTGGAAGCCTGATGGTGTGTGAAGTTAGTGAGCCAAATGGAGTTGTTCTCCCACAAGAACCACTCGGCTGATCCTTCTTCAATATGCCCTTCACCAACATGCAGTGTTTCCTTGATTGAATTAGCTCTCACACCAATATTTGCGTCTAGAGCCTTTGCATTGAGGGCTATCTGAAAACGGCTGTGGCGCTGAAGTTGCCTGTGAATGTGGAGTTGGTGGCATGTGAAACCCGCATGTGGAGCATTCGTTTGTGTGGGATGCTCTACCAGGTTCATTCCTAGATAATGCACTCAAAGGGCACTAAGCATAGAGTGTGAAAACTGAGTTTCCTTGAGAGCTGCTTGGAAGCCTGATGGTGTGTGAAGTTAGTGAGCCAAATGGAGTTGTTCTCCCACAAGAACCACTCGGCTGATCCTTCTTCAATATGCCCTTCACCAACATGCAGTGTTTCCTTGATTGAATTAGCTCTCACACCAATATTTGCGTCTAGAGCCTTTGCATTGAGGGCTATCTGAAAATGGCTGTGGCGCTGAAGTTGCCTGAGAATGTGGAGTTGGTGGCATGTGAAACCCGCATGTGGAGCATTCGTTTGTGTGGGATGCTCAACAAGCTTCCTTTAAATCCAAGGCACACAAAGGGCACTAAGCATAGAGTGTGAAAACTGAGTTTCCTTGAGAGCTGCTTGGAAGCCTGATGGTGTGTGAAGTTAGTGAGCCAAATGGAGTTGTTCTCCCACAAGAACCACTCGGCTGATCCTTCTTCAATATGCCCTTCACCAACATGCAGCGTTTCCTTGATTGAATTAGCTCTCACACCAATATTTGCGTCTAGAGCCTTTGCATTGAGGGCTATCTGAAAATGGCTGTGGCGCTGAATTTCCCTGAGAATGTGCAGTTGGTGGCATGTGGAACCCGCATGTGGAGCATTCGTTTGTGTGGGATGCTCACCAAGATTCATTTCAATCCTAGGCACTCAAAGGGCACTAAGCATAGAGTGTGAAAACTGAGTTTCCTTGAGAGCTGCTTGGAAGCCTGATGGTGTGTGAAGTTAGTGAGCCAAATGGAGTTGTTCTCCCACAAGAACCACTCGGCTGATCCTTCTTCAATATGCCCTTCACCAACATGCAGTGTTTCCTTGATTGGATTAGCTCTCACACCAATATTTGCGTCTAGAGCCTTTGCATTGAAGGCTATCTGAAAACAGCTGTGGCGCTGAAGTTGCCTGTGAATGTGGAGTTGGTGGCATGTGAAACCCGCATGTGGAGCATTCGTTTGTGTGGGATGCTCTACCAGGTTCATTCCTAGAAAATGCACTCAAAGGGCACTAAGCATAGAGTGTGAAAACTGAGTTTCCTTGAGAGCTGCTTGGAAGCCTGATGGTGTGTGAAGTTAGTGATCCAAATGGAGTTGTTCTCGCAAAGGATCACTTGGTTGATCGTTCTTCAATATGCCCTTCACCAACATGCAGTGTTTCCTTGATTGAATTAGCTCTCACACCAATATTTGCGTCTAGAGCCTTTGCATTGAGGGCTATCTGAAAATGGCTGTGGCGCTGAATTTGCCTGAGAATGTGGAGTTGGTGGCATGTGGAACCCGCATGTGGAGCATTCGTTTGTGTGGGATGCTCACCAAGATTCATTTCAATCCTAGGCACTCAAAGGGCACTAAGCATAGAGTGTGAAAACTGAGTTTCCTTGAGAGCTGCTTGGAAGCCTGATGGTGTGTGAAGTTAGTGAGCCAAATGGAGTTGTTCTCCCACAAGAACCACTCGGCTGATCCTTCTTCAATATGCCCTTCACCAACATGCAGTGTTTCCTTGATTGAATTAGCTCTCACACCAATATTTACATCTACAGTCTTTGCATTGAGGGCTAACTGAAAACGGCTGTGGCGCTGAAGTTGCCTGAGAATGTGGAGTTGGTGGCATGTGAAACCCGCATGTGGAGCATTTGTTTGTGTGGGATGCTCTACCAGGTTCATTCCTAGATAATGCACTCAAAGGGCACTAAGCATAGAGTGTGAAAACTGAGTTTCCTTGAGAGCTGCTTGGAAGCCTGATGGTGTGTGAAGTTAGTGAGCCAAATGGAGTTGTTCTCCCACAAGAACCACTCGGCTGATCCTTCTTCAATATGCCCTTCACCAACATGCAGTGTTTCCTTGATTGAATTAGCTCTCACACCAATATTTGCGTCTAGAGCCTTTGCATTGAGGGCTATCTGAAAATGGCTGTGGCGCTGAAGTTGTCTGTGAATGTGCAGTTGGTGGCATGTGGAACCCGCATGTGGAGCATTCGTTTGTGTGGGATGCTCACCAAGATTCATTTCAATCCTAGGCACTCAAAGGGCACTAAGCATAGAGTGTGAAAACTGAGTTTCCTTGAGAGCTGCTTGGAAGCCTGATGGTGTGTGAAGTTAGTGAGCCAAATGGAGTTGTTCTCCCACAAGAACCACTCGGCTGATCCTTCTTCAATATGCCCTTCACCAACATGCAGTGTTTCCTTGATTGAATTAGCTCTCACACCAATATTTGCGTCTAGAGCCTTTGAATTGAAGGCTATCTGAAAACAGCTGTGGCGCTGAAGTTGCCTGTGAATGTGGAGTTGGTGGCATGTGAAACCCGCATGTGGAGCATTCGTTTGTGTGGGATGCTCTACCAGGTTCATTCCTAGATAATGCACTCAAAGGGCACTAAGCATAGAATGTGAAAACTGAGTTTCCTTGAGAGCTGCTTGGAAGCCTGATGGTGTGTGAAGTTAGTGAGCCAAATGGAGTTGTTCTCGCAAAGGATCACTTGGTTGATCGTTCTTCAATATGCCCTTCACCAACATGCAGTGTTTCCTTGATTGAATTAGCTCTCACACCAATATTTGCGTCTAGAGCCTTTGCATTGAGGGCTATCTGAAAACGGCTGTGGCGCTGAATTTGCCTGAGAATGTGGAGTTGGTGGCATGTGAAACCCGCATGTGGAGCATTCGTTTGTGTGGGATGCTCTACTAGATTCATTCCTAGATAATGCACTCAAAGGGCACTAAGCATAGAGTGTGAAAACTGAGTTTCCTTGAGAGCTGCTTGGAAGCCTGATGGTGTGTGAAGTTAGTGAGCCAAATGGAGTTGTTCTCCCACAAGAACCACTCGGCTGATCCTTCTTCAATATGCCCTTCACCAATATGCACTGTTTCCTTGATTGAATTAGCTCTCACACCAATATTTACATCTACAGTCTTTGCATTGAGGGCTAACTGAAAACGGCTGTGGCGCTGAAGTTGCCTGAGAATGTGGAGTTGGTGGCATGTGAAACCCGCATGTGGAGCATTTGTTTGTGTGGGATGCTCTACCAGGTTCATTCCTAGATAATGCACTCAAAGGGCACTAAGCATAGAGTGTGAAAACTGAGTTTCCTTGAGAGCTGCTTGGAAGCCTGATGGTGTGTGAAGTTAGTGAGCCAAATGGAGTTGTTCTCCCACAAGAACCACTCGGCTGATCCTTCTTCAATATGCCCTTCACCAACATGCAGTGTTTCCTTGATTGAATTAGCTCTCACACCAATATTTGCGTCTAGAGCCTTTGCATTGAGGGCTATCTGAAAATGGCTGTGGCGCTGAAGTTGTCTGTGAATGTGCAGTTGGTGGCATGTGGAACCCGCATGTGGAGCATTCGTTTGTGCGGGATGCTCACCAAGATTCATTTCAATCCTAGGCACTCAAAGGGCACTAAGCATAGAGTGTGAAAACTGAGTTTCCTTGAGAGCTGCTTGGAAGCCTGATGGTGTGTGAAGTTAGTGAGCCAAATGGAGTTGTTCTCCCACAAGAACCACTCGGCTGATCCTTCTTCAATATGCCCTTCACCAACATGCAGTGTTTCCTTGATTGAATTAGCTCTCACACCAATATTTGCGTCTAGAGCCTTTGCATTGAAGGCTATCTGAAAACAGCTGTGGCGCTGAAGTTGCCTGTGAATGTGGAGTTGGTGGCATGTGAAACCCGCATGTGGAGCATTCGTTTGTGTGGGATGCTCTACCAGGTTCATTCCTAGATAATGCACTCAAAGGGCACTAAGCATAGAATGTGAAAACTGAGTTTCCTTGAGAGCTGCTTGGAAGCCTGATGGTGTGTGAAGTTAGTGAGCCAAATGGAGTTGTTCTCGCAAAGGATCACTTGGTTGATCGTTCTTCAATATGCCCTTCACCAACATGCAGTGTTTCCTTGATTGAATTAGCTCTCACACCAATATTTGCGTCTAGAGCCTTTGCATTGAGGGCTATCTGAAAACGGCTGTGGCGCTGAATTTGCCTGAGAATGTGGAGTTGGTGGCATGTGAAACCCGCATGTGGAGCATTCGTTTGTGTGGGATGCTCTACTAGATTCATTCCTAGATAATGCACTCAAAGGGCACTAAGCATAGAGTGTGAAAACTGAGTTTCCTTGAGAGCTGCTTGGAAGCCTGATGGTGTGTGAAGTTAGTGAGCCAAATGGAGTTGTTCTCCCACAAGGACCACTCGGCTGATTCTTCTTCAATATGCCCTTCACCAATATGCAGTGTTTCCTTGATTGAATTAGCTCTCACACCAATATTTGCGTCTAGAGCCTTTGCATTGAGGGCTATCTGAAAACGGCTGTATCGCTGAAGTTGCATGAGAATGTGGTGTTGGTGGCATGTGAAACCCGCATGTGGAGCATTCGTTTGTGTGGGATGCTCACCAAGCTTCATTTAAATCCAAGGCACCCAAAGGGCACTAAGCATAGAGTGTGAAAACTGAGTTTCCTTGAGAGCTGCTTGGAAGCCTGATGGTGTGTGAAGTTAGTGAGCCAAATGGAGTTGTTCTCCCACAAGAACCACTCA
>NW_026699022.1:0-32936 GCF_030435755.1 Ochotona princeps | reverse complement strand
TATGCCACCAACTCCACATTCACAGGCAACTTCAGCGCCACAGCCGTTTTCAGATAGCCCTCAATGCAAAGGCTCTAGACGCAAATATTGGTGTGAGAGCTAATTCAATCAAGGAAACACTGCATGTTGGTGAAGGGCATATTGAAGAAGGAGCAGCCGAGTGGTTCTTGTGGGAGTACAACTCCATTTGGCTCACTAACTTCACACACCATCAGGCTTCCAAGCAGCTCTCAAGGAAACTCAGTTTTCACACTCTATGCTTAGTGCCCTTTGAGTGCATTATCTAGGAATGAACCTGGTAGAGCATCCCACACAAACGAATGCTCCACATGCGGGTTTCACATGCCACCAACTCCACATTCACAGGCAACTTCAGCGCCACAGCCGTTTTCAGATAGCCCTCAATGCAAAGGCTCTAGACGCAAATATTGGTGTGAGAGCTAATTGAATCAAGGAAACACTGCATGTTGGTGAAGGGCATATTGAAGAAGGAGCAGCCGAGTGGTTCTTGTGGGAGTACAACTCCATTTGGCTCACTAACTTCACACACCATCAGGCTTCCAAGCAGCTCTCAAGGAAACTCAGTTTTCACACTCTATGCTTAGTGCCCTTTGAGTGCATTATCTAGGAATGAACCTGGTAGAGCATCCCACACAAACGAATGCTCCACATGCGGGTTTCACATGCCACCAACTCCACATTCACAGGCAACTTCAGCGCCACAGCCGTTTTCAGATAGCCCTCAATGCAAAGGCTCTAGACGCAAATATTGGTGTGAGAGCTAATTCAATCAAGGAAACACTGCATGTTGGTGAAGGGCATATTGAAGAAGGATCAGCCGAGTGGTTCTTGTGGGAGAACAACTCCATTTGGCTCACTAACTTCACACACCATCAGGCTTCCAAGCAGCTCTCAAGGAAACTCAGTTTTCACACTCTATGCTTAGTGCCCTTTGAGTGCATTATCTAGGAATGAACCTGGTAGAGCATCCCACACAAACGAATGCTCCACATGCGGGTTTCACATGCCACCAACTCCACATTCACAGGCAACTTCAGCGCCACAGCCGTTTTCAGATAGCCCTCAATGCAAAGGCTCTAGACGCAAATATTGGTGTGAGAGCTAATTCAATCAAGGAAACACTGCATGTTGGTGAAGGGCATATTGAAGAAGGATCAGCCGAGTGGTTCTTGTGGGAGAACAACTCCATTTGGCTCACTAACTTCACACACCATCAGGCTTCCAAGCAGCTCTCAAGGAAACTCAGTTTTCACACTCTATACTTAGTGCCCTTTGAGTGCATTATCTAGGAATGAACCTGGTAGAGCATCCCACACAAACGAATGCTCCACATGCGGGTTTCACATGCCACCAACTCCACATTCACAGGCAACTTCAGCGCCACAGCCGTTTTCAGATAGCCCTCAATGCAAAGGCTCTAGACGCAAATATTGGTGTGAGAGCTAATTCAATCAAGGAAACACTGCATGTTGGTGAAGGACATATTGAAGAAGGATCAGCCGAGTGGTTCTTGTGGGAGAACAACTCCATTTGGCTCACTAACTTCACACACCATCAGGCTTCCAAGCAGCTCTCAAGGAAACTCAGTTTTCACACTCTATGCTTAGTGCCCTTTGAGTGCATTATCTAGGAATGAACCTGGTAGAGCATCCCACACAAACGAATGCTCCACATGCGGGTTTCACATGCCACCAACTCCACATTCACAGGCAACTTCAGCGCCACAGCCGTTTTCAGATAGCCCTCAATGCAAAGGCTCTAGATGCAAATATTGGTGTGAGAGCTAATTCAATCAAGGAAACACTGCATGTTGGTGAAGGGCATATTGAAGAAGGAGCAGCCAAGTGGTTCTTGTGGGAGAACAACTCCATTTGGCTCACTAACTTCACACACCATCAGGCTTCCAAGCAGCTCTCAAGGAAACTCAGTTTTCACACTCTATGCTTAGCGCCCTTTCAGTGCATTATCTAGGAATGAACCTGGTAGAGCATCCCACACAAACGAATGCTCCACATGCGGGTTTCACATGCCACCAACTCCACATTCACAGGCAACTTCAGCGCCACAGCCGTTTTCAGATAGCCCTCAAAGCAAAGGCTCTAGACGCAAATATTGGTGTGAGAGCTAATTCAATCAAGGAAACACTGCATGTTGGTGAAGGGCATATTGAAGAAGGATCAGCCGAGTGGTTCTTGTGGGAGAACAACTCCATTTGGCTCACTAACTTCACACACCATCAGGCTTCCAAGCAGCTCTCAAGGAAACTCAGTTTTCACACTCTATGCTTAGTGCCCTTTGAGTGCATTATCTAGGAATGAACCTGGTAGAGCATCCCACACAAACGAATGCTCCACATGCGGGTTTCACATGCCACCAACTCCACATTCACAGGCAACTTCAGCGGCACAGCCGTTTTCAGATAGCCCTCAATGCAAAGGCTCTAGACGCAAATATTGGTGTGAGAGCTAATTCAATCAAGGAAACACTGCATGTTGGTGAAGGGCATATTGAAGAAGGAGCAGCCGAGTGGTTCTTGTGGGAGTACAACTCCATTTGGCTCACTAACTTCACACACCATCAGGCTTCCAAGCAGCTCTCAAGGAAACTCAGTTTTCACACTCTATGCTTAGTGCCCTTTGAGTGCATTATCTAGGAATGAACCTGGTAGAGCATCCCACACAAACGAATGCTCCACATGCGGGTTTCACATGCCACCAACTCCACATTCACAGGCAACTTCAGCGCCACAGCCGTTTTCAGATAGCCCTCAATGCAAAGGCTCTAGACGCAAATATTGGTGTGAGAGCTAATTCAATCAAGGAAACACTGCATGTTGGTGAAGGGCATATTGAAGAAGGATCAGCCGAGTGGTTCTTGTGGGAGAACAACTCCATTTGGCTCACTAACTTCACACACCATCAGGCTTCCAAGCAGCTCTCAAGGAAACTCAGTTTTCACACTCTATACTTAGTGCCCTTTGAGTGCATTATCTAGGAATGAACCTGGTAGAGCATCCCACACAAACGAATGCTCCACATGCGGGTTTCACATGCCACCAACTCGACATTCACAGGCAACTTCAGCGCCACAGCCGTTTTCAGATAGCCCTCAATGCAAAGGCTCTAGACGCAAATATTGGTGTGAGAGCTAATTCAATCAAGGAAACACTGCATGTTGGTGAAGGACATATTGAAGAAGGAGCAGCCGAGTGGTTCTTGTGGGAGAACAACTCCATTTGGCTCACTAACTTCACACACCATCAGGCTTCCAAGCAGCTCTCAAGGAAACTCAGTTTTCACACTCTATGCTTAGTGCCCTTTGAGTGCATTATCTAGGAATGAACCTGGTAGAGCATCCCACACAAACGAATGCTCCACATGCGGGTTTCACATGCCACCAACTCCACATTCACAGGCAACTTCAGCGCCACAGCCGTTTTCAGATAGCCCTCAATGCAAAGGCTCTAGACGCAAATATTGGTGTGAGAGCTAATTCAATCAAGGAAACACTGCATGTTGGTGAAGGGCATATTGAAGAAGGATCAGCCAAGTGGTTCTTGTGGGAGAACAACTCCATTTGGCTCACTAACTTCACACACCATCAGGCTTCCAAGCAGCTCTCAAGGAAACTCAGTTTTCACACTCTATGCTTAGCGCCCTTTCAGTGCATTATCTAGGAATGAACCTGGTAGAGCATCCCACACAAACGAATGCTCCACATGCGGGTTTCACATGCCACCAACTCCACATTCACAGGCAACTTCAGCGCCACAGCCGTTTTCAGATAGCCCTCAAAGCAAAGGCTCTAGGCGCAAATATTGGTGTGAGAGCTAATTCAATCAAGGAAACACTGCATGTTGGTGAAGGGCATATTGAAGAAGGATCAGCCGAGTGGTTCTTGTGGGAGAACAACTCCATTTGGCTCACTAACTTCACACACCATCAGGCTTCCAAGCAGCTCTCAAGGAAACTCAGTTTTCACACTCTATGCTTAGTGCCCTTTGTATGGCTAGGACTGAAATGAACCTGGTAGAGCATCCCACACAAACGAATGCTCCACATGCGGGTTTCACAAGCCACCAACTCCACATTCACAGGCAACTTCAGCGCCACAGCCGTTTTCAGATAGCCCTCAATGCAAAGGCTCTAGACGCAAATATTGGTGTGAGAGCTAATTCAATCAAGGAAACACTGCATGTTGGTGAAGGGCATATTGAAGAAGGATCAGCCGAGTGGTTCTTGTGGGAGAACAACTCCATTTGGCTCACTAACTTCACACACCATCAGGCTTCCAAGCAGCTCTCAAGGAAACTGAGTTTTCACACTCTATGCTTAGTGCCCTTTGAGGGCATTATCTAGGAATGAACCTGGTAGAGCATCCCACACAAACGAATGCTCCACATGCGGGTTTCACCTGCCACCAACTCCACATTCACAGACAACTTCAGCGCCACAGCCGTTTTCAGATAGCCCTCAATGCAAAGGCTCTAGACGCAAATATTGGTGTGAGAGCTAATTCAATCAAGGAAACACTGCATGTTGGTGAAGGGCATATTGAAGAAGGATCAGCCGAGTGGTTCTTGTGGGAGAACAACTCCATTTGGCTCACTAACTTCACACACCATCAGGCTTCCAAGCAGCTCTCAAGGAAACTCAGTTTTTACACTCTGTGCTTAGTGCCCTTTGAGTGCATTATCTAGGAATGAACCTGGTAGAGCATCCCACACAAACGAATGCTCCACATGCGGGTTTCACATGCCACCAACTCCACATTCACAGGCAACTTCAGCGCCACAGCCGTTTTCAGATAGCCCTCAATGCAAAGGCTCTAGATGCAAATATTGGTGTGAGAGCTAATTCAATCAAGGAAACACTGCATGTTGGTGAAGGGCATATTGAAGAAGGATCAGCCGAGTGGTTCTTGTGGGAGAACAACTCCATTTGGCTCACTAACTTCACACACCATCAGGCTTCCAAGCAGCTCTCAAGGAAACTCAGTTTTCACACTCTATGCTTAGTGCCCTTTGAGGGCATTATCTAGGAATGAACCTGGTAGAGCATCCCACACAAACGAATGCTCCACATGCGGGTTTCACATGCCACCAACTCCACATTCACAGGCAACTTCAGCGCCACAGCCGTTTTCAGATAGCCCTCAAAGCAAAGGCTCTAGACGCAAATATTGGTGTGAGAGCTAATTCAATCAAGGAAACACTGCATGTTGGTGAAGGGCATATTGAAGAAGGATCAGCCGAGTGGTTCTTGTGGGAGAACAACTCCATTTGGCTCACTAACTTCACACACCATCAGGCTTCCAAGCAGCTCTCAAGGAAACTCAGTTTTCACACTCTATGCTTAGTGCCCTTTGAGTGCATTATCTAGGAATGAACCTGGTAGAGCATCCCACACAAACGAATGCTCCACATGCGGGTTTCACGTGCCACCAACTCCACATTCACAGGCAACTTCAGCGCCACAGCCGTTTTCAGATAGCCCTCAATGCAAAGGCTCTAGACGCAAATATTGGTGTGAGAGCTAATTCAATCAAGGAAACACTGCATGTTGGTGAAGGGCATATTGAAGAAGGATCAGCCGAGTGGTTCTTGTGGGAGAACAACTCCATTTGGCTCACTAACTTCACACACCATCAGGCTTCCAAGCAGCTCTCAAGGAAACTCAGTTTTCACACTCTATGCTTAGTGCCCTTTGAGGGCATTATCTAGGAATGAACCTGGTAGAGCATCCCACACAAACGAATGCTCCACATGCGGGTTTCACATGCCACCAACTCCACATTCACAGGCAACTTCAGCGCCACAGCCGTTTTCAGATAGCCCTCAATGCAAAGGCTCTAGACGCAAATATTGGTGTGAGAGCTAATTCAATCAAGGAAACACTGCATGTTGGTGAAGGGCATATTGAAGAAGGATCAGCCGAGTGGTTCTTGTGGGAGAACAACTCCATTTGGCTCACTAACTTCACACACCATCAGGCTTCCAAGCAGCTCTCAAGGAAACTCAGTTTTCACACTCTATGCTTAGTGCCCTTTGAGTGCATTATCTAGGAATGAACCTGGTAGAGCATCCCACACAAACGAATGCTCCACATGCGGGTTTCACATGCCACCAACTCCACATTCACAGGCAACTTCAGCGCCACAGCCGTTTTCAGATAGCCCTCAATGCAAAGGCTCTAGACGCAAATATTGGTGTGAGAGCTAATTCAATCAAGGAAACACTGCATGTTGGTGAAGGGCATATTGAAGAAGGATCAGCCGAGTGGTTCTTGTGGGAGAACAACTCCATTTGGCTCACTAACTTCACACACCATCAGGCTTCCAAGCAGCTCTCAAGGAAACTCAGTTTTTACACTCTGTGCTTAGTGCCCTTTGAGTGCATTATCTAGGAATGAACCTGGTAGAGCATCCCACACAAACGAATGCTCCACATGCGGGTTTCACATGCCACCAACTCCACATTCACAGGCAACTTCAGCGCCACAGCCGTTTTCAGATAGCCCTCAATGCAAAGGCTCTAGATGCAAATATTGGTGTGAGAGCTAATTCAATCAAGGAAACACTGCATGTTGGTGAAGGGCATATTGAAGAAGGATCAGCCGAGTGGTTCTTGTGGGAGAACAACTCCATTTGGCTCACTAACTTCACACACCATCAGGCTTCCAAGCAGCTCTCAAGGAAACTCAGTTTTTACACTCTGTGCTTAGTGCCCTTTGAGTGCATTATCTAGGAATGAACCTGGTAGAGCATCCCACACAAACGAATGCTCCACATGCGGGTTTCACATGCCACCAACTCCACATTCACAGGCAACTTCAGCGCCACAGCCGTTTTCAGATAGCCCTCAATGCAAAGGCTCTAGATGCAAATATTGGTGTGAGAGCTAATTCAATCAAGGAAACACTGCATGTTGGTGAAGGGCATATTGAAGAAGGATCAGCCGAGTGGTTCTTGTGGGAGAACAACTCCATTTGGCTCACTAACTTCACACACCATCAGGCTTCCAAGCAGCTCTCAAGGAAACTCAGTTTTTACACTCTATGCTTAGTGCCCTTTGAGGGCAATATCTAGGAATGAACCTGGTAGAGCATCCCACACAAACGAATGCTCCACATGCGGGTTTCACATGCCACCAACTCCACATTCACAGGCAACTTCAGCGCCACAGCCGTTTTCAGATAGCCCTCAATGCAAAGGCTCTAGACGCAAATATTGGTGTGAGAGCTAATTCAATCAAGGAAACACTGCATGTTGGTGAAGGGCATATTGAAGAAGGATCAGCCGAGTGGTTCTTGTGGGAGAACAACTCCATTTGGCTCACTAACTTCACACACCATCAGGCTCCAAGCAGCTCTCAAGGAAACTCAGTTTTCACACTCTATGCTTAGTGCCCTTTGATTGCATTATCTAGGAATGAACCTGGTAGAGCATCCCACACAAACGAATGCTCCACATGCGGGTTTCACATGCCACCAACTCCACATTCACAGGCAACTTCAGCGCCACATCCGTTTTCAGATAGCCCTCAATGCAAAGGCTCTAGGCGCAAATATTGGTGTGAGAGCTAATTCAATCAAGGAAACACTGCATGTTGGTGAAGGGCATATTGAAGAAGGATCAGCCGAGTGGTTCTTGTGGGAGAACAACTCCATTTGGCTCACTAACTTCACACACCATCAGGCTTCCAAGCAGCTCTCAAGGAAACTGAGTTTTCACACTCTATGCTTAGTGCCCTTTGAGGGCATTATCTAGGAATAAACCTGGTAGAGCATCCCACACAAACGAATGCTCCACATGCGGGTTTCACATGCCACCAACTCCACATCCACAGGCAACTTCAGCGCCACAGCCGTTTTCAGATAGCCCTCAATGCAAAGGCTCTAGACGCAAATATTGGTGTGAGAGCTAATTCAATCAAGGAAACACTGCATGTTGGTGAAGGGCATATTGAAGAAAGATCAGCCAAGTGGTTCTTGTGGGAGAACAACTCCATTTGGCTCACTAACTTCACACAATATCAGGCTTCCAAGCAGCTCTCAAGGAAACTCAGTTTTCACACTCTATGCTTAGTGCCCTTTGAGTGCATTATCTAGGAATGAACCTGGTAGAGCATCCCACACAAACGAATGCTCCACATGCGGGTTTCACATGCCACCAACTCCACATTCACAGGCAACTTCAGCGCCACAGCCGTTTCCAGATAGCCCTCAAAGCAAAGGCTCTAGACGGAAATATTGGTGTGAGAGCTAATTCAATCAAGGAAACACTGCATGTTGGTGAAGGGCATATTGAAGAAGGATCAGCCGAGTGGTTCTTGTGGGAGAACAACTCCATTTGGCTCACTAGCTTCACACACCATCAGGCTTCCAAGCAGCTCTCAAGGAAACTCAGTTTTCACACTCTATGCTTAGTGCCCTTTGAGTGCATTATCTAGGAATGAACCTGGTAGAGCATCCCACACAAACGAATGCTCCACATGCGGGTTTCACATGCCACCAACTCCACATTCACAGGCAACTTCAGCGCCACAGCCGTTTTCAGATAGCCCTCAAAGCAAAGGCTCTAGACGCAAATATTGGTGTGAGAGCTAATTCAATCAAGGAAACACTGCATGTTGGTGAAGGGCATATTGAAGAAGGATCAGCCGAGTGGTTCTTGTGGGAGAACAACTCCATTTGGCTCACTAACTTCACACACCATCAGGCTTCCAAGCAGCTCTCAAGGAAACTCAGTTTTCACACTCTATGCTTAGTGCCCTTTGTATGGCTAGGACTGAAATGAACCTGGTAGAGCATCCCACACAAACGAATGCTCCACATGCGGGTTTCACAAGCCACCAACTCCACATTCACAGGCAACTTCAGCGCCACAGCAGTTTTCAGATAGCCCTCAAAGCAAAGGCTCTAGACGCAAATATTGGTGTGAGAGCTAATTCAATCAAGGAAACACTGCATGTTGGTGAAGAGCATATTGAAGAAGGACCAGCCAAGTGGTTCTTGTGGGAGAACAACTCCATTTGGCTCACTAACTTCACACACCATCAGGCTTCCAAGCAGCTCTCAAGGAAACTCAGTTTTCACACTCTATGCTTAGTGCCCTTTGAGTGCATTATCTAGGAATGAACCTGGTAGAGCATCCCACACAAACGAATGCTCCACATGCGGGTTTCACAAGCCACCAACTCCACATTCACAGGCAACTTCAGCGCCACAGCCGTTCTCAGATAGCCCTCAAAGCAAAGGCTCTAGACGCAAATATTGGTGTGAGAGCTAATTCAATCAAGGAAACACTGCATGTTGGTGAAGGGCATATTGAAGAAGGATCACCCGAGTGGTTCTTGTGGGTGAACAACTCCATTTGGCTCACTAACTTCACAGACCATCAGGCTTCCAAGCAGCTCTCAAGGAAACTCAGTTTTCACACTCTATGCTTAGTGCCCTTTGAGTGCATTATCTAGGAATGAACCTGGTAGAGCATCCCACACAAACGAATGCTCCACATGCGGGTTTCACATGCCACCAACTCCACATTCACAGGCAACTTCAGCGCCACAGCCGTTTTCAGATAGCCCTCAATGCAAAGGCTCTAGACGCAAATATGGTGTGAGAGCTAATTCAATCAAGGAAACACTGCATGTTGGTGAAGGGCATATTGAAGAAGGATCAGCCGAGTGGTTCTTGTGGGAGAACAACTCCATTTGGCTCACTAGCTTCACACACCATCAGGCTTCCAAGCAGCTCTCAAGGAAACTGAGTTTTCACACTCTATGCTTAGTGCCCTTTGAGGGCATTATCTAGGAATAAACCTGGTAGAGCATCCCACACAAACGAATGCTCCACATGCGGGTTTCACATGCCACCAACTCCACATCCACAGGCAACTTCAGCGCCACAGCCGTTTTCAGATAGCCCTCAATGCAAAGGCTCTAGACGCAAATATTGGTGTGAGAGCTAATTCAATCAAGGAAACACTGCATGTTGGTGAAGGGCATATTGAAGAAAGATCAGCCAAGTGGTTCTTGTGGGAGAACAACTCCATTTGGCTCACTAACTTCACACAATATCAGGCTTCCAAGCAGCTCTCAAGGAAACTCAGTTTTCACACTCTATGCTTAGTGCCCTTTGAGTGCATTATCTAGGAATGAACCTGGTAGAGCATCCCACACAAACGAATGCTCCACATGCGGGTTTCACATGCCACCAACTCCACATTCACAGGCAACTTCAGCGCCACAGCCGTTTTCAGATAGCCCTCAATGCAAAGGCTCTAGACGCAAATATGGTGTGAGAGCTAATTCAATCAAGGAAACACTGCATGTTGGTGAAGGGCATATTGAAGAAGGATCAGCCGAGTGGTTCTTGTGGGAGAACAACTCCATTTGGCTCACTAGCTTCACACACCATCAGGCTTCCAAGCAGCTCTCAAGGAAACTGAGTTTTCACACTCTATGCTTAGTGCCCTTTGAGGGCATTATCTAGGAATAAACCTGGTAGAGCATCCCACACAAACGAATGCTCCACATGCGGGTTTCACATGCCACCAACTCCACATCCACAGGCAACTTCAGCGCCACAGCCGTTTTCAGATAGCCCTCAATGCAAAGGCTCTAGACGCAAATATTGGTGTGAGAGCTAATTCAATCAAGGAAACACTGCATGTTGGTGAAGGGCATATTGAAGAAAGATCAGCCAAGTGGTTCTTGTGGGAGAACAACTCCATTTGGCTCACTAACTTCACACAATATCAGGCTTCCAAGCAGCTCTCAAGGAAACTCAGTTTTCACACTCTATGCTTAGTGCCCTTTGAGTGCATTATCTAGGAATGAACCTGGTAGAGCATCCCACACAAACGAATGCTCCACATGCGGGTTTCACATGCCACCAACTCCACATTCACAGGCAACTTCAGCGCCACAGCCGTTTTCAGATAGCCCTCAAAGCAAAGGCTCTAGACGGAAATATTGGTGTGAGAGCTAATTCAATCAAGGAAACACTGCATGTTGGTGAAGGGCATATTGAAGAAGGATCAGCCGAGTGGTTCTTGTGGGAGAACAACTCCATTTGGCTCACTAGCTTCACACAATATCAGGCTTCCAAGCAGCTCTCAAGGAAACTCAGTTTTCACACTCTATGCTTAGTGCCCTTTGAGTGCATTATCTAGGAATGAACCTGGTAGAGCATCCCACACAAACGAATGCTCCACATGCGGGTTTCACATGCCACCAACTCCACATTCACAGGCAACTTCAGCGCCACAGCCGTTTTCAGATAGCCCTCAAAGCAAAGGCTCTAGACGCAAATATTGGTGTGAGAGCTAATTCAATCAAGGAAACACTGCATGTTGGTGAAGGGCATATTGAAGAAGGATCAGCCGAGTGGTTCTTGTGGGAGAACAACTCCATTTGGCTCACTAACTTCACACACCATCAGGCTTCCAAGCAGCTCTCAAGGAAACTCAGTTTTCACACTCTATGCTTAGTGCCCTTTGTATGGCTAGGACTGAAATGAACCTGGTAGAGCATCCCACACAAACGAATGCTCCACATGCGGGTTTCACAAGCCACCAACTCCACATTCACAGGCAACTTCAGCGCCACAGCAGTTTTCAGATAGCCCTCAAAGCAAAGGCTCTAGACGCAAATATTGGTGTGAGAGCTAATTCAATCAAGGAAACACTGCATGTTGGTGAAGGGCATATTGAAGAAGGACCAGCCAAGTGGTTCTTGTGGGAGAACAACTCCATTTGGCTCACTAACTTCACACACCATCAGGCTTCCAAGCAGCTCTCAAGGAAACTCAGTTTTCACACTCTATGCTTAGTGCCCTTTGAGTGCATTATCTAGGAATGAACCTGGTAGAGCATCCCACACAAACGAATGCTCCACATGCGGGTTTCACAAGCCACCAACTCCACATTCACAGGCAACTTCAGCGCCACAGCCGTTCTCAGATAGCCCTCAAAGCAAAGGCTCTAGACGCAAATATTGGTGTGAGAGCTAATTCAATCAAGGAAACACTGCATGTTGGTGAAGGGCATATTGAAGAAGGATCAGCCGAGTGGTTCTTGTGGGTGAACAACTCCATTTGGCTCACTAACTTCACAGACCATCAGGCTTCCAAGCAGCTCTCAAGGAAACTCAGTTTTCACACTCTATGCTTAGTGCCCTTTGAGTGCATTATCTAGGAATGAACCTGGTAGAGCATCCCACACAAACGAATGCTCCACATGCGGGTTTCACATGCCACCAACTCCACATTCACAGGCAACTTCAGCGCCACAGCCGTTTTCAGATAGCCCTCAATGCAAAGGCTCTAGACGCAAATATGGTGTGAGAGCTAATTCAATCAAGGAAACACTGCATGTTGGTGAAGGGCATATTGAAGAAGGATCAGCCGAGTGGTTCTTGTGGGAGAACAACTCCATTTGGCTCACTAGCTTCACACACCATCAGGCTTCCAAGCAGCTCTCAAGGAAACTCAGTTTTCACACTCTATGCTTAGTGCCCTTTGAGTGCATTATCTAGGAATGAACCTGGTAGAGCATCCCACACAAACGAATGCTCCACATGCGGGTTTCACATGCCACCAACTCCACATTCACAGGCAACTTCAGCGCCACAGCCGTTTTCAGATAGCCCTCAAAGCAAAGGCTCTAGACGCAAATATTGGTGTGAGAGCTAATTCAATCAAGGAAACACTGCATGTTGGTGAAGGGCATATTGAAGAAGGATCAGCCGAGTGGTTCTTGTGGGAGAACAACTCCATTTGGCTCACTAACTTCACACACCATCAGGCTTCCAAGCAGCTCTCAAGGAAACTCAGTTTTCACACTCTATGCTTAGTGCCCTTTGTATGGCTAGGACTGAAATGAACCTGGTAGAGCATCCCAAAGAAACGAATGCTCCACATGCGGGTTTCACATGCCACCAACTCCACATTCACAGGCAACTTCAGCGCCACAGCCGTTTTCAGATAGCCCTCAAAGCAAAGGCTCTAGACGCAAATATTGGTGTGAGAGCTAATTCAATCAAGGAAACACTGCATGTTGGTGAAGGGCATATTGAAGAAGGATCAGCCGAGTGGTTCTTGTGGGAGAACAACTCCATTTGGCTCACTAACTTCACACACCATCAGGCTTCCAAGCAGCTCTCAAGGAAACTCAGTTTTCACACTCTATGCTTAGTGCCCTTTGTATGGCTAGGACTGAAATGAACCTGGTAGAGCATCCCACAGAAACGAATGCTCCACATGCGGGTTTCACATGCCACCAACTCCACATTCACAGGCAACTTCAGCGCCACAGCCGTTTTCAGATAGCCCTCAAAGCAAAGGCTCTAGACACAAATATTGGTGTGAGAGCTAATTCAATCAAGGAAACACTGCATGTTGGTGAAGGGCATATTGAAGAAGGACCAGCCAAGTGGTTCTTGTGGGAGAACAACTCCATTTGGCTCACTAACTTCACACACCATCAGGCTTCCAAGCAGCTCTCAAGGAAACTCAGTTTTCACACTCTATGCTTAGTGCCCTTTGAGTGCATTATCTAGGAATGAACCTGGTAGAGCATCCCACACAAACGAATGCTCCACATGCGGGTTTCACATGCCACCAACTCCACATTCGCAGGCAACTTCAGCGGCACAGCCGTTTTCAGATAGCCCTCAAAGCAAAGGCTCTAGACGCAAATATTGGTGTGAGAGCTAATTCAATCAAGGAAACACTGCATGTTGGTGAAGGGCATATTGAAGAAGGACCAGCCAAGTGGTTCTTGTGGGTGAACAACTCCATTTGGCTCACTAACTTCACACACCATCAGGCTTCCAAGCAGCTCTCAAGGAAACTCAGTTTTCACACTCTATGCTTAGTGCCCTTTGAGTGCATTATCTAGGAATGAACCTGGTAGAGCATCCCACACAAACGAATGCTCCACATGCGGGTTTCACATGCCACCAACTCCACATTCACAGGCAACTTCAGCGCCACAGCCGTTTTCAGATAGCCCTCAATGCAAAGGCTCTAGACGCAAATATTGGTGTGAGAGCTAATTCAATCAAGGAAACACTGCATGTTGGTGAAGGGCATATTGAAGAAGGATCAGCCGAGTGGTTCTTGTGGGAGAACAACTCCATTTGGCTCACTAACTTCACACACCATCAGGCTTCCAAGCAGCTCTCAAGGAAACTCAGTTTTCACACTCTATACTTAGTGCCCTTTGAGTGCATTATCTAGGAATGAACCTGGTAGAGCATCCCACACAAACGAATGCTCCACATGCGGGTTTCACATGCCACCAACTCCACATTCACAGGCAACTTCAGCGCCACAGCCGTTTCCAGATAGCCCTCCTAGCAAAGGCTCTAGACGGAAATATTGGTGTGAGAGCTAATTCAATCAAGGAAACACTGCATGTTGGTGAAGGGCATATTGAAGAAGGATCAGCCGAGTGGTTCTTGTGGGAGAACAACTCCATTTGGCTCACTAGCTTCACACACCATCAGGCTTCCAAGCAGCTCTCAAGGAAACTCAGTTTTCACACTCTATGCTTAGTGCCCTTTGAGTGCATTATCTAGGAATGAACCTGGTAGAGCATCCCACACAAACGAATGCTCCACATGCGGGTTTCACATGCCACCAACTCCACATTCACAGGCAACTTCAGCGCCACAGCCGTTTTCAGATAGCCCTCAAAGCAAAGGCTCTAGACGCAAATATTGGTGTGAGAGCTAATTCAATCAAGGAAACACTGCATGTTGGTGAAGGGCATATTGAAGAAGGATCAGCCGAGTGGTTCTTGTGGGAGAACAACTCCATTTGGCTCACTAACTTCACACACCATCAGGCTTCCAAGCAGCTGTCAAGGAAACTCAGTTTTCACACTCTATGCTTAGTGCCCTTTGTATGGCTAGGACTGAAATGAACCTGGTAGAGCATCCCACACAAACGAATGCTCCACATGCGGGTTTCACAAGCCACCAACTCCACATTCACAGGCAACTTCAGCGCCACAGCAGTTTTCAGATAGCCCTCAAAGCAAAGGCTCTAGACGCAAATATTGGTGTGAGAGCTAATTCAATCAAGGAAACACTGCATGTTGGTGAAGGGCATATTGAAGAAGGACCAGCCAAGTGGTTCTTGTGGGAGAACAACTCCATTTGGCTCACTAACTTCACACACCATCAGGCTTCCAAGCAGCTCTCAAGGAAACTCAGTTTTCACACTCTATGCTTAGTGCCCTTTGAGTGCATTATCTAGGAATGAACCTGGTAGAGCATCCCACAGAAACGAATGCTCCACATGCGGGTTTCACATGCCACCAACTCCACATTCACAGGCAACTTCAGCGCCACAGCCATTTTCAGATAGCCCTCAAAGCAAAGGCTCTAGACGCAAATATTGGTGTGAGAGCTAATTCAATCAAGGAAACACTGCATGTTGGTGAAGGGCATATTGAAGAAGGATCAGCCGAGTGGTTCTTGTGGGAGAACAACTCCATTTGGCTCACTAACTTCACACACCATCAGGCTTCCAAGCAGCTCTCAAGGAAACTCAGTTTTCACACTCTATGCTTAGTGCCCTTTGAGTGCATTATCTAGGAATGAACCTGGTAGAGCATCCCACACAAACGAATGCTCCACATGCGGGTTTCACATGCCACCAACTCCACATTCACAGGCAACTTCAGCGCCACAGCTGTTTTCAGATAGCCCTCAAAGCAAAGGCTCTAGACGCAAATATTGGTGTGAGAGCTAATTCAATCAAGGAAACACTGCATGTTGGTGAAGGGCATATTGAAGAAGGATCAGCCGAGTGGTTCTTGTGGGAGAACAACTCCATTTGGCTCACTAACTTCACACACCATCAGGCTTCCAAGCAGCTATCAAGGAAACTCAGTTTTCACACTCTATGCTTAGTGCCCTTTGAGTGCATTATCTAGGAATGAACCTGGTAGAGCATCCCACACAAACGAATGCTCCACATGCGGGTTTCACATGCCACCAACTCCACATTCACAGGCAACTTCAGCGCCACAGCCGTTTTCAGATAGCCCTCAATACAAAGGCTCTAGACGCAAATATTGGTGTGAGAGCTAATTCAATCAAGGAAACACTGCATGTTGGTGAAGGGCATATTGAAGAAGGATCAGCCGAGTGGTTCTTGTGGGAGAACAACTCCATTTGGCTCACTAGCTTCACACACCATCAGGCTTCCAAGCAGCTCTCAAGGAAACTCAGTTTTCACACTCTATGCTTAGTGCCCTTTGAGTGCATTATCTAGGAATGAACCTGGTAGAGCATCCCACACAAACGAATGCTCCACATGCGGGTTTCACATGCCACCAACTCCACATTCACAGGCAACTTCAGCGCCACAGCCGTTTTCAGATAGCCCTCAAAGCAAAGGCTCTAGACGCAAATATTGGTGTGAGAGCTAATTCAATCAAGGAAACACTGCATGTTGGTGAAGGGCATATTGAAGAAGGATCAGCCGAGTGGTTATTGTGGGAGAACAACTCCATTTGGCTCACTAACTTCACACACCATCAGGCTTCCAAGCAGCTCTCAAGGAAACTCAGTTTTCACACTCTATGCTTAGTGCCCTTTGTATGGCTAGGACTGAAATGAACCTGGTAGAGCATCCCACACAAACGAATGCTCCACATGCGGGTTTCACATGCCACCAACTCCACATTCACAGGCAACTTCAGCGCCACAGCCGTTTCCAGATAGCCCTCAATGCAAAGGCTCTAGACGCAAATATTGGTGTGAGAGCTAATTCAATCAAGGAAACACTGCATGTTGGTGAAGGGCATATTGAAGAAGGATCAGCCGAGTGGTTCTTGTGGGAGAACAACTCCATTTGGCTCACTAACTTCACACACCATCAGGCTTCCAAGCAGCTCTCAAGGAAACTCAGTTTTCACACTCTATGCTTAGTGCCCTTTGAGTGCATTATCTAGGAATGAACCTGGTAGAGCATCCCACACAAACGAATGCTCCACATGCGGGTTTCACATGCCACCAACTCCACATTCACAGGAAACTTCAGCGGCACAGCCGTTTTCAGATAGCCCTCAAAGCAAAGGCTCTAGACGCAAATATTGGTGTGAGAGCTAATTCAATCAAGGAAACACTGCATGTTGGTGAAGGGCATATTGAAGAAGGATCACCCGAGTGGTTCTTGTGGGTGAACAACTCCATTTGGCTCACTAACTTCACACACCATCAGGCTTCCAAGCAGCTCTCAAGGAAACTCAGTTTTCACACTCTATGCTTAGTGCCCTTTGAGTGCATTATCTAGGAATGAACCTGGTAGAGCATCCCACACAAACGAATGCTCCACATGCGGGTTTCACATGCCACCAACTCCACATTCACAGGCAACTTCAGCGCCACAGCCGTTTTCAGATAGCCCTCAATGCAAAGGCTCTAGATGCAAATATTGGTGTGAGAGCTAATTCAATCAAGGAAACACTGCATGTTGGTGAAGGGCATATTGAAGAAGGATCAGCCGAGTGGTTCTTGTGGGAGAACAACTCCATTTGGCTCACTAACTTCACACACCATCAGGCTTCCAAGCAGCTCTCAAGGAAACTCAGTTTTCACACTCTATACTTAGTGCCCTTTGAGTGCATTATCTAGGAATGAACCTGGTAGAGCATCCCACACAAACGAATGCTCCACATGCGGGTTTCACATGCCACCAACTCCACATTCACAGGCAACTTCAGCGCCACAGCCGTTTTCAGATAGCCCTCAATGCAAAGGCTCTAGACGCAAATATTGGTGTGAGAGCTAATTCAATCAAGCAAACACTGCATGTTGGTGAAGGGCATATTGAAGAAGGATCAGCCGAGTGGTTCTTGTGGGAGAACAACTCCATTTGGCTCACTAACTTCACACACCATCAGGCTTCCAAGCAGCTCTCAAGGAAACTCAGTTTTCACACTCTATGCTTAGTGCCCTTTGAGTGCATTACCTAGGAATGAACCTGGTAGAGCATCCCACACAAACGAATGCTCCACATGCGGGTTTCACATGCCACCAACTCCACATTCACAGGCAACTTCAGCGCCACAGCCGTTTTCAGATAGCCCTCAAAGCAAAGGCTCTAGACGCAAATATTGGTGTGAGAGCTAATTCAATCAAGGAAACACTGCATGTTGGTGAAGGACATATTGAAGAAGGACCAGCCGAGTGGTTCTTGTGGGAGAACAACTCCATTTGGCTCACTAACTTCACACACCATCAGGCTTCCAAGCAGCTCTCAAGGAAACTCAGTTTTCACACTCTATGCTTAGTGCCCTTTGAGTGCATTATCTAGGAATGAACCTGGTAGAGCATCCCACACAAACGAATGCTCCACATGCGGGTTTCACATGCCACCAACTCCACATTCACAGGCAACTTCAGCGCCACAGCCGTTTTCAGATAGCCCTCAATGCAAAGGCTCTAGACGCAAATATTGGTGTGAGAGCTAAGTCAATCAAGGAAACACTGCATGTTGGTGAAGGGCATATTGAAGAAGGATCAGCCGAGTGGTTCTTGTGGGAGAACAACTCCATTTGGCTCACTAACTTCACACACCATCAGGCTTCCAAGCAGCTCTCAAGGAAACTCAGTTTTTACACTCTGTGCTTAGTGCCCTTTGAGTGCATTATCTAGGAATGAACCTGGTAGAGCATCCCACACAAACGAATGCTCCACATGCGGGTTTCACATGCCACCAACTCCACATTCACAGGCAACTTCAGCGCCACAGCCGTTTTCAGATAGCCCTCAATGCAAAGGCTCTAGATGCAAATATTGGTGTGAGAGCTAATTCAATCAAGGAAACACTGCATGTTGGTGAAGGGCATATTGAAGAAGGATCAGCCGAGTGGTTCTTGTGGGAGAACAACTCCATTTGGCTCACTAACTTCACACACCATCAGGCTTCCAAGCAGCTCTCAAGGAAACTCAGTTTTCACACTCTATGCTTAGTGCCCTTTCAGGGTATTATCTAGGAATGAACCTGGTAGAGCATCCCACACAAACGAATGCTCCACATGCGGGTTTCACATGCCACCAACTCCACATTCACAGGCAACTTCAGCGCCACAGCCGTTTTCAGATAGCCCTCAATGCAAAGGCTCTAGACGCAAATATTGGTGTGAGAGCTAATTCAATCAAGGAAACACTGCATGTTGGTGAAGGGCATATTGAAGAAGGATCAGCCGAGTGGTTCTTGTGGGAGAACAACTCCATTTGGCTCACTAACTTCACACACCATCAGGCTTCCAAGCAGCTCTCAAGGAAACTCAGTTTTCACACTCTATGCTTAGTGCCCTTTGAGTGCATTATCTAGGAATGAACCTGGTAGAGCATCCCACACAAACGAATGCTCCACATGCGGGTTTCACATGCCACCAACTCCACATTCACAGGCAACTTCAGCGCCACAGCCGTTTTCAGATAGCCCTCAATGCAAAGGCTCTAGACGCAAATATTGGTGTGAGAGCTAATTCAATCAAGGAAACACTGCATGTTGGTGAAGGGCATATTGAAGAAGGATCAGCCGAGTCGTTCTTGTGGGAGAACAACTCCATTTGGCTCACTAACTTCACACACCATCAGGCTTCCAAGCAGCTCTCAAGGAAACTCAGTTTTCACACTCTATGCTTAGTGCCCTTTGAGGGCATTATCTAGGAATGAACCTGGTAGAGCATCCCACACAAACGAATGCTCCACATGCGGGTTTCACATGCCACCAACTCCACATTCACAGGCAACTTCAGCGCCACAGCCGTTTTCAGATAGCCCTCAATGCAAAGGCTCTAGACGCAAATATTGGTGTGAGAGCTAATTCAATCAAGGAAACACTGCATGTTGGTGAAGGGCATATTGAAGAAGGATCAGCCGAGTGGTTCTTGTGGGAGAACAACTCCATTTGGCTCACTAACTTCACACACCATCAGGCTTCCAAGCAGCTCTCAAGGAAACTCAGTTTTTACACTCTGTGCTTAGTGCCCTTTGAGTGCATTATCTAGGAATGAACCTGGTAGAGCATCCCACACAAACGAATGCTCCACATGCGGGTTTCACATGCCACCAACTCCACATTCACAGGCAACTTCAGCGCCACAGCCGTTTTCAGATAGCCCTCAATGCAAAGGCTCTAGATGCAAATATTGGTGTGAGAGCTAATTCAATCAAGGAAACACTGCATGTTGGTGAAGGGCATATTGAAGAAGGATCAGCCGAGTGGTTCTTGTGGGAGAACAACTCCATTTGGCTCACTAACTTCACACACCATCAGGCTTCCAAGCAGCTCTCAAGGAAACTCAGTTTTCACACTCTATGCTTAGTGCCCTTTCAGGGCATTATCTAGGAATGAACATGGTAGAGCATCCCACACAAACGAATGCTCCACATGCGGGTTTCACATGCCACCAACTCCACATTCACAGGCAACTTCAGCGCCACAGCCGTTTTCAGATAGCCCTCAATGCAAAGGCTCTAGACGCAAATATTGGTGTGAGAGCTAATTCAATCAAGGAAACACTGCATGTTGGTGAAGGGCATATTGAAGAAGGATCAGCCGAGTGGTTCTTGTGGGAGAACAACTCCATTTGGCTCACTAACTTCACACACCATCAGGCTTCCAAGCAGCTCTCAAGGAAACTCAGTTTTCACACTCTATGCTTAATGCCCTTTGAGGGCATTATCTAGGAATAAACCTGGTAGAGCATCCCACACAAACGAATGCTCCACATGCGGGTTTCACATGCCACCAACTCCACATCCACAGGCAACTTCAGCGCCACAGCCGTTTTCAGATAGCCCTCAATGCAAAGGCTCTAGATGCAAATATTGGTGTGAGAGCTAATTCAATCAAGGAAACACTGCATGTTGGTGAAGGGCATATTGAAGAAGGATCAGCCGAGTGGTTCTTGTGGGAGAACAACTCCATTTGGCTCACTAACTTCACACACCATCAGGCTTCCAAGCAGCTCTCAAGGAAACTCAGTTTTCACACTCTATGCTTAGTGCCCTTTGAGTGCATTATCTAGGAATGAACCTGGTAGAGCATCCCACACAAACGAATGCTCCACATGCGGGTTTCACATGCCACCAACTCCACATTCACAGGCAACTTCAGCGCCACAGCCGTTTTCAGATAGCCCTCAATGCAAAGGCTCTAGACGCAAATATTGGTGTGAGAGCTAATTCAATCAAGGAAACACTGCATGTTGGTGAAGGGCATATTGAAGAAGGATCAGCCGAGTGGTTCTTGTGGGAGAACAACTCCATTTGGCTCACTAACTTCACACACCATCAGGCTTCCAAGCAGCTCTCAAGGAAACTCAGTTTTCACACTCTATGCTTAGTGCCCTTTGATTGCATTATCTAGGAATGAACCTGGTAGAGCATCCCACACAAACGAATGCTCCACATGCGGGTTTCACATGCCACCAACTCCACATTCACAGGCAACTTCAGCGCCACAGCCGTTTTCAGATAGCCCTCAATGCAAAGGCTCTAGACGCAAATATTGGTGTGAGAGCTAATTCAATCAAGCAAACACTGCATGTTGGTGAAGGGCATATTGAAGAAGGATCAGCCGAGTGGTTCTTGTGGGAGAACAACTCCATTTGGCTCACTAACTTCACACACCATCAGGCTTCCAAGCAGCTCTCAAAGAAACTCAGTTTTCACACTCTATGCTTAGTGCCCTTTGAGGGCATTATCTAGGAATGAACCTGGTAGAGCATTCCACACAAACGAATGCTCCACATGCGGGTTTCACATGCCACCAACTCCACATCCACAGGCAACTTCAGCGCCACAGCCGTTTTCAGATAGCCCTCAAAGCAAAGGCTCTAGACGCAAATATTGGTGTGAGAGCTAATTCAATCAAGGAAACACTGCATGTTGGTGAAGGGCATATTGAAGAAGGATCAGCCGAGTGGTTCTTGTGGGAGAACAACTCCATTTGGCTCACTAACTTCACACACCATCAGGCTTCCAAGCAGCTCTCAAGGAAACTCAGTTTTTACACTCTGTGCTTAGTGCCCTTTGAGTGCATTATCTAGGAATGAACCTGGTAGAGCATCCCACACAAACGAATGCTCCACATGCGGGTTTCACATGCCACCAACTCCACATTCACAGGCAACTTCAGCGCCACAGCCGTTTTCAGATAGCCCTCAATGCAAAGGCTCTAGATGCAAATATTGGTGTGAGAGCTAATTCAACCAAGGAAACACAGCATGTTGGTGAAGGGCATATTGAAGAAGGATCAGCCGAGTGGTTCTTGTGGGAGAACAACTCCATTTGGCTCACTAACTTCACACACCATCAGGCTTCCAAGCAGCTCTCAAGGAAACTCAGTTTTCACACTCTATGCTTAGTGCACTTTCAGGGCATTATCTAGGAATGAACCTGGTAGAGCATCCCACACAAACGAATGCTCCACATGCGGGTTTCACATGCCACCAACTCCACATTCACAGGCAACTTCAGCGCCACAGCCGTTTTCAGATAGCCCTCAATGCAAAGGCTCTAGACGCAAATATTGGTGTGAGAGCTAATTCAATCAAGGAAACACTGCATGTTGGTGAAGGGCATATTGAAGAAGGATCAGCCGAGTGGTTCTTGTGGGAGAACAACTCCATTTGGCTCACTAACTTCACACACCATCAGGCTTCCAAGCAGCTCTCAAGGAAACTCAGTTTTCACACTCTATGCTTAGTGCCCTTTGAGGGCATTATCTAGGAATGAACCTGGTAGAGCATCCCACAAAAACGAATGCTCCACATGCGGGTTTCACATGCCACCAACTCCACATCCACAGGCAACTTCAGCGCCACAGCCGTTTTCAGATAGCCCTCAATGCAAAGGCTCTAGACGCAAATATTGGTGTGAGAGCTAATTCAATCAAGGAAACACTGCATGTTGGTGAAGGGCATATTGAAGAAGGATCAGCCGAGTGGTTCTTGTGGGAGAACAACTCCATTTGGCTCACTAACTTCACACACCATCAGGCTTCCAAGCAGCTCTCAAGGAAACTCAGTTTTCACACTCTATGCTTAGTGCCCTTTCAGGGTATTATCTAGGAATGAACCTGGTAGAGCATCCCACACAAACGAATGCTCCACATGCGGGTTTCACATGCCACCAACTCCACATTCACAGGCAACTTCAGCGCCACAGCCGTTTTCAGATAGCCCTCAATGCAAAGGCTCTAGACGCAAATATTGGTGTGAGAGCTAATTCAATCAAGGAAACACTGCATGTTGGTGAAGGGCATATTGAAGAAGGATCAGCCGAGTGGTTCTTGTGGGAGAACAACTCCATTTGGCTCACTAACTTCACACACCATCAGGCTTCCAAGCAGCTCTCAAGGAAACTCAGTTTTCACACTCTATGCTTAGTGCCCATTGAGTGCATTATCTAGGAATGAACCTGGTAGAGCATCCCACACAAACGAATGCTCCACATGCGGGTTTCACATGCCACCAACTCCACATTCACAGGCAACTTCAGCGCCACAGCCGTTTTCAGATAGCCCTCAATGCAAAGGCTCTAGACGCAAATATTGGTGTGAGAGCTAATTCAATCAAGGAAACACTGCATGTTGGTGAAGGGCATATTGAAGAAGGATCAGCCGAGTGGTTCTTGTGGGAGAACAACTCCATTTGGCTCACTAACTTCACACACCATCAGGCTTCCAAGCAGCTCTCAAGGAAACTCAGTTTTCACACTCTATGCTTAGTGCCCTTTGAGTGCATTATCTAGGAATGAACCTGGTAGAGCATCCCACACAAACGAATGCTCCACATGCGGGTTTCACATGCCACCAACTCCACATTCACAGGCAACTTCAGCGCCACAGCCGTTTTCAGATAGCCCTCAATGCAAAGGCTCTAGACGCAAATATTGGTGTGAGAGCTAATTCAATCAAGGAAACACTGCATGTTGGTGAAGGGCATATTGAAGAAGGATCAGCCGAGTGGTTCTTGTGGGAGAACAACTCCATTTGGCTCACTAACTTCACACACCATCAGGCTTCCAAGCAGCTCTCAAGGAAACTCAGTTTTCACACTCTATGCTTAGTGCCCTTTGAGTGCATTATCTAGGAATGAACCTGGTAGAGCATCCCACACAAACGAATGCTCCACATGCGGGTTTCACATGCCACCAACTCCACATTCACAGGCAACTTCAGCGCCACAGCCGTTTTCAGATAGCCCTCAATGCAAAGGCTCTAGACGCAAATATTGGTGTGAGAGCTAATTCAATCAAGGAAACACTGCATGTTGGTGAAGGGCATATTGAAGAAGGATCAGCCGAGTGGTTCTTGTGGGAGAACAACTCCATTTGGCTCACTAACTTCACACACCATCAGGCTTCCAAGCAGCTCTCAAGGAAACTCAGTTTTTACACTCTGTGCTTAGTGCCCTTTGAGTGCATTATCTAGGAATGAACCTGGTAGAGCATCCCACACAAACGAATGCTCCACATGCGGGTTTCACATGCCACCAACTCCACATTCACAGGCAACTTCAGCGCCACAGCCGTTTTCAGATAGCCCTCAATGCAAAGGCTCTAGATGCAAATATTGGTGTGAGAGCTAATTCAATCAAGGAAACACTGCATGTTGGTGAAGGGCATATTGAAGAAGGATCAGCCGAGTGGTTCTTGTGGGAGAACAACTCCATTTGGCTCACTAACTTCACACACCATCAGGCTTCCAAGCAGCTCTCAAGGAAACTCAGTTTTTACACTCTGTGCTTAGTGCCCTTTGAGTGCATTATCTAGGAATGAACCTGGTAGAGCATCCCACACAAACGAATGCTCCACATGCGGGTTTCACATGCCACCAACTCCACATTCACAGGCAACTTCAGCGCCACAGCCGTTTTCAGATAGCCCTCAATGCAAAGGCTCTAGACGCAAATATTGGTGTGAGAGCTAATTCAATCAAGGAAACACTGCATGTTGGTGAAGGGCATATTGAAGAAGGATCAGCCGAGTGGTTCTTGTGGGAGAACAACTCCATTTGGCTCACTAACTTCACACACCATCAGGCTTCCAAGCAGCTCTCAAGGAAACTCAGTTTTTACACTCTATGCTTAGTGCCCTTTGAGGGCAATATCTAGGAATGAACCTGGTAGAGCATCCCACACAAACGAATGCTCCACATGCGGGTTTCACATGCCACCAACTCCACATTCACAGGCAACTTCAGCGCCACAGCCGTTTTCAGATAGCCCTCAATGCAAAGGCTCTAGACGCAAATATTGGTGTGAGAGCTAATTCAATCAAGGAAACACTGCATGTTGGTGAAGGGCATATTGAAGAAGGATCAGCCGAGTGGTTCTTGTGGGAGAACAACTCCATTTGGCTCACTAACTTCACACACCATCAGGCTCCAAGCAGCTCTCAAGGAAACTCAGTTTTCACACTCTATGCTTAGTGCCCTTTGATTGCATTATCTAGGAATGAACCTGGTAGAGCATCCCACACAAACGAATGCTCCACATGCGGGTTTCACATGCCACCAACTCCACATTCACAGGCAACTTCAGCGCCACATCCGTTTTCAGATAGCCCTCAATGCAAAGGCTCTAGGCGCAAATATTGGTGTGAGAGCTAATTCAATCAAGGAAACACTGCATGTTGGTGAAGGGCATATTGAAGAAGGATCAGCCGAGTGGTTCTTGTGGGAGAACAACTCCATTTGGCTCACTAACTTCACACACCATCAGGCTTCCAAGCAGCTCTCAAGGAAACTGAGTTTTCACACTCTATGCTTAGTGCCCTTTGAGGGCATTATCTAGGAATAAACCTGGTAGAGCATCCCACACAAACGAATGCTCCACATGCGGGTTTCACATGCCACCAACTCCACATCCACAGGCAACTTCAGCGCCACAGCCGTTTTCAGATAGCCCTCAATGCAAAGGCTCTAGACGCAAATATTGGTGTGAGAGCTAATTCAATCAAGGAAACACTGCATGTTGGTGAAGGGCATATTGAAGAAAGATCAGCCAAGTGGTTCTTGTGGGAGAACAACTCCATTTGGCTCACTAACTTCACACAATATCAGGCTTCCAAGCAGCTCTCAAGGAAACTCAGTTTTCACACTCTATGCTTAGTGCCCTTTGAGTGCATTATCTAGGAATGAACCTGGTAGAGCATCCCACACAAACGAATGCTCCACATGCGGGTTTCACATGCCACCAACTCCACATTCACAGGCAACTTCAGCGCCACAGCCGTTTCCAGATAGCCCTCAAAGCAAAGGCTCTAGACGGAAATATTGGTGTGAGAGCTAATTCAATCAAGGAAACACTGCATGTTGGTGAAGGGCATATTGAAGAAGGATCAGCCGAGTGGTTCTTGTGGGAGAACAACTCCATTTGGCTCACTAGCTTCACACACCATCAGGCTTCCAAGCAGCTCTCAAGGAAACTCAGTTTTCACACTCTATGCTTAGTGCCCTTTGAGTGCATTATCTAGGAATGAACCTGGTAGAGCATCCCACACAAACGAATGCTCCACATGCGGGTTTCACATGCCACCAACTCCACATTCACAGGCAACTTCAGCGCCACAGCCGTTTTCAGATAGCCCTCAAAGCAAAGGCTCTAGACGCAAATATTGGTGTGAGAGCTAATTCAATCAAGGAAACACTGCATGTTGGTGAAGGGCATATTGAAGAAGGATCAGCCGAGTGGTTCTTGTGGGAGAACAACTCCATTTGGCTCACTAACTTCACACACCATCAGGCTTCCAAGCAGCTCTCAAGGAAACTCAGTTTTCACACTCTATGCTTAGTGCCCTTTGTATGGCTAGGACTGAAATGAACCTGGTAGAGCATCCCACACAAACGAATGCTCCACATGCGGGTTTCACAAGCCACCAACTCCACATTCACAGGCAACTTCAGCGCCACAGCCGTTTTCAGATAGCCCTCAATGCAAAGGCTCTAGACGCAAATATTGGTGTGAGAGCTAATTCAATCAAGGAAACACTGCATGTTGGTGAAGGGCATATTGAAGAAGGATCAGCCGAGTGGTTCTTGTGGGAGAACAACTCCATTTGGCTCACTAACTTCACACACCATCAGGCTTCCAAGCAGCTCTCAAGGAAACTCAGTTTTCACACTCTATGCTTAGTGCCCTTTGAGTGCATTATCTAGGAATGAACCTGGTAGAGCATCCCACACAAACGAATGCTCCACATGCGGGTTTCACAAGCCACCAACTCCACATTCACAGGCAACTTCAGCGCCACAGCCGTTCTCAGATAGCCCTCAAAGCAAAGGCTCTAGACGCAAATATTGGTGTGAGAGCTAATTCAATCAAGGAAACACTGCATGTTGGTGAAGGGCATATTGAAGAAGGATCACCCGAGTGGTTCTTGTGGGTGAACAACTCCATTTGGCTCACTAACTTCACAGACCATCAGGCTTCCAAGCAGCTCTCAAGGAAACTCAGTTTTCACACTCTATGCTTAGTGCCCTTTGAGTGCATTATCTAGGAATGAACCTGGTAGAGCATCCCACACAAACGAATGCTCCACATGCGGGTTTCACATGCCACCAACTCCACATTCACAGGCAACTTCAGCGCCACAGCCGTTCTCAGATAGCCCTCAAAGCAAAGGCTCTAGACGCAAATATTGGTGTGAGAGCTAATTCAATCAAGGAAACACTGCATGTTGGTGAAGGGCATATTGAAGAAGGATCAGCCGAGTGGTTCTTGTGGGTGAACAACTCCATTTGGCTCACTAACTTCACAGACCATCAGGCTTCCAAGCAGCTCTCAAGGAAACTCAGTTTTCACACTCTATGCTTAGTGCCCTTTGAGTGCATTATCTAGGAATGAACCTGGTAGAGCATCCCACACAAACGAATGCTCCACATGCGGGTTTCACATGCCACCAACTCCACATTCACAGGCAACTTCAGCGCCACAGCCGTTTTCAGATAGCCCTCAATGCAAAGGCTCTAGACGCAAATATGGTGTGAGAGCTAATTCAATCAAGGAAACACTGCATGTTGGTGAAGGGCATATTGAAGAAGGATCAGCCGAGTGGTTCTTGTGGGAGAACAACTCCATTTGGCTCACTAGCTTCACACACCATCAGGCTTCCAAGCAGCTCTCAAGGAAACTCAGTTTTCACACTCTATGCTTAGTGCCCTTTGAGTGCATTATCTAGGAATGAACCTGGTAGAGCATCCCACACAAACGAATGCTCCACATGCGGGTTTCACATGCCACCAACTCCACATTCACAGGCAACTTCAGCGCCACAGCCGTTTTCAGATAGCCCTCAAAGCAAAGGCTCTAGACGCAAATATTGGTGTGAGAGCTAATTCAATCAAGGAAACACTGCATGTTGGTGAAGGGCATATTGAAGAAGGATCAGCCGAGTGGTTCTTGTGGGAGAACAACTCCATTTGGCTCACTAACTTCACACACCATCAGGCTTCCAAGCAGCTCTCAAGGAAACTCAGTTTTCACACTCTATGCTTAGTGCCCTTTGTATGGCTAGGACTGAAATGAACCTGGTAGAGCATCCCAAAGAAACGAATGCTCCACATGCGGGTTTCACATGCCACCAACTCCACATTCACAGGCAACTTCAGCGCCACAGCCGTTTTCAGATAGCCCTCAAAGCAAAGGCTCTAGACGCAAATATTGGTGTGAGAGCTAATTCAATCAAGGAAACACTGCATGTTGGTGAAGGGCATATTGAAGAAGGATCAGCCGAGTGGTTCTTGTGGGAGAACAACTCCATTTGGCTCACTAACTTCACACACCATCAGGCTTCCAAGCAGCTCTCAAGGAAACTCAGTTTTCACACTCTATGCTTAGTGCCCTTTGTATGGCTAGGACTGAAATGAACCTGGTAGAGCATCCCACAGAAACGAATGCTCCACATGCGGGTTTCACATGCCACCAACTCCACAATTACAGGCAACTTCAGCGCCACAGCCGTTTTCAGATAGCCCTCAAAGCAAAGGCTCTAGACACAAATATTGGTGTGAGAGCTAATTCAATCAAGGAAACACTGCATGTTGGTGAAGGGCATATTGAAGAAGGACCAGCCAAGTGGTTCTTGTGGGAGAACAACTCCATTTGGCTCACTAACTTCACACACCATCAGGCTTCCAAGCAGCTCTCAAGGAAACTCAGTTTTCACACTCTATGCTTAGTGCCCTTTGAGTGCATTATCTAGGAATGAACCTGGTAGAGCATCCCACACAAACGAATGCTCCACATGCGGGTTTCACATGCCACCAACTCCACATTCGCAGGCAACTTCAGCGGCACAGCCGTTTTCAGATAGCCCTCAAAGCAAAGGCTCTAGACGCAAATATTGGTGTGAGAGCTAATTCAATCAAGGAAACACTGCATGTTGGTGAAGGGCATATTGAAGAAGGACCAGCCAAGTGGTTCTTGTGGGTGAACAACTCCATTTGGCTCACTAACTTCACACACCATCAGGCTTCCAAGCAGCTCTCAAGGAAACTCAGTTTTCACACTCTATGCTTAGTGCCCTTTGAGTGCATTATCTAGGAATGAACCTGGTAGAGCATCCCACACAAACGAATGCTCCACATGCGGGTTTCACATGCCACCAACTCCACATTCACAGGCAACTTCAGCGCCACAGCCGTTTTCAGATAGCCCTCAATGCAAAGGCTCTAGACGCAAATATTGGTGTGAGAGCTAATTCAATCAAGGAAACACTGCATGTTGGTGAAGGGCATATTGAAGAAGGATCAGCCGAGTGGTTCTTGTGGGAGAACAACTCCATTTGGCTCACTAACTTCACACACCATCAGGCTTCCAAGCAGCTCTCAAGGAAACTCAGTTTTCACACTCTATACTTAGTGCCCTTTGAGTGCATTATCTAGGAATGAACCTGGTAGAGCATCCCACACAAACGAATGCTCCACATGCGGGTTTCACATGCCACCAACTCCACATTCACAGGCAACTTCAGCGCCACAGCCGTTTCCAGATAGCCCTCCTAGCAAAGGCTCTAGACGGAAATATTGGTGTGAGAGCTAATTCAATCAAGGAAACACTGCATGTTGGTGAAGGGCATATTGAAGAAGGATCAGCCGAGTGGTTCTTGTGGGAGAACAACTCCATTTGGCTCACTAGCTTCACACACCATCAGGCTTCCAAGCAGCTCTCAAGGAAACTCAGTTTTCACACTCTATGCTTAGTGCCCTTTGAGTGCATTATCTAGGAATGAACCTGGTAGAGCATCCCACACAAACGAATGCTCCACATGCGGGTTTCACATGCCACCAACTCCACATTCACAGGCAACTTCAGCGCCACAGCCGTTTTCAGATAGCCCTCAAAGCAAAGGCTCTAGACGCAAATATTGGTGTGAGAGCTAATTCAATCAAGGAAACACTGCATGTTGGTGAAGGGCATATTGAAGAAGGATCAGCCGAGTGGTTCTTGTGGGAGAACAACTCCATTTGGCTCACTAACTTCACACACCATCAGGCTTCCAAGCAGCTCTCAAGGAAACTCAGTTTTCACACTCTATGCTTAGTGCCCTTTGTATGGCTAGGACTGAAATGAACCTGGTAGAGCATCCCACACAAACGAATGCTCCACATGCGGGTTTCACAAGCCACCAACTCCACATTCACAGGCAACTTCAGCGCCACAGCAGTTTTCAGATAGCCCTCAAAGCAAAGGCTCTAGACGCAAATATTGGTGTGAGAGCTAATTCAATCAAGGAAACACTGCATGTTGGTGAAGGGCATATTGAAGAAGGACCAGCCAAGTGGTTCTTGTGGGAGAACAACTCCATTTGGCTCACTAACTTCACACACCATCAGGCTTCCAAGCAGCTCTCAAGGAAACTCAGTTTTCACACTCTATGCTTAGTGCCCTTTGAGTGCATTATCTAGGAATGAACCTGGTAGAGCATCCCACAGAAACGAATGCTCCACATGCGGGTTTCACATGCCACCAACTCCACATTCACAGGCAACTTCAGCGCCACAGCCATTTTCAGATAGCCCTCAAAGCAAAGGCTCTAGACGCAAATATTGGTGTGAGAGCTAATTCAATCAAGGAAACACTGCATGTTGGTGAAGGGCATATTGAAGAAGGATCAGCCGAGTGGTTCTTGTGGGAGAACAACTCCATTTGGCTCACTAACTTCACACACCATCAGGCTTCCAAGCAGCTCTCAAGGAAACTCAGTTTTCACACTCTATGCTTAGTGCCCTTTGAGTGCATTATCTTGGAATGAACCTGGTAGAGCATCCCACACAAACGAATGCTCCACATGCGGGTTTCACATGCCACCAACTCCACATTCACAGGCAACTTCAGCGCCACAGCCGTTTTCAGATAGCCCTCAAAGCAAAGGCTCTAGACGCAAATATTGGTGTGAGAGCTAATTCAATCAAGGAAACACTGCATGTTGGTGAAGGGCATATTGAAGAAGGATCAGCCGAGTGGTTCTTGTGGGAGAACAACTCCATTTGGCTCACTAACTTCACACACCATCAGGCTTCCAAGCAGCTATCAAGGAAACTCAGTTTTCACACTCTATGCTTAGTGCCCTTTGAGTGCATTATCTAGGAATGAACCTGGTAGAGCATCCCACACAAACGAATGCTCCACATGCGGGTTTCACATGCCACCAACTCCACATTCCCACAGGCAACTTCAGCGCCACAGCCGTTTTCAGATAGCCCTCAATACAAAGGCTCTAGACGCAAATATTGGTGTGAGAGCTAATTCAATCAAGGAAACACAGCATGTTGGTGAAGGGCATATTGAAGAAGGATCAGCCGAGTGGTTCTTGTGGGAGAACAACTCCATTTGGCTCACTAGCTTCACACACATCAGGCTTCCAAGCAGCTCTCAAGGAACTCAGTTTTCACACTCTATGCTTAGTGCCCTTTGAGTGCCATTATCTAGGAATGAACCTGGTAGAGCATCCCACACAAACGAATGCTCCACATGCGGGTTTCACATGCCACCAACTCCACATTCACAGGCAACTCAGCGCCACAGCCGTTTTCAGATAGCCCTCAAAGCAAAGGCTCTAGACGCAAATATTGGTGTGAGAGCTAATTCAATCAAGGAAACACTGCATGTTGGTGAAGGGCATATTGAAGAAGGATCAGCCGAGTGGTTATTGTGGGAGAACCAACTCCATTTGGCTCACTAACTTCACACACCATCAGGCTTCCAAGCAGCTCTCAGGAAACTCAGTTTTCACACTCTATGCTTAGTGCCCTTTGTATGGCTAGGACTGAAATGAACCTGGTAGAGCATCCCACACAAACGAATGCTCCACATGCGGGTTCACATGCCACCAACTCCACATTCACAGGCAACTCAGCGCCACAGCCGTTTTCAGATAGCCCTCAATGCAAAGGCTCTAGACGCAAATATTGGTGTGAGAGCTAATTCAATCAGGAAACACTGCATGTTGGTGAAGGGCATATTGAAGAAGGATCAGCCGAGTGGTTCTTGTGGGAGAACAACTCCATTTGGCTCACTAACTTCACACACCATCAGGCTTCCAAGCAGCTCTCAAGGAAACTCAGTTATCACACTCTATGCTTAGTGCCCTTTGAGTGCATTATCTAGGAAATGAACCTGGTAGAGCATCCCACACAAACGAATGCTCCACATGCGGGTTTCACATGCCACCAACTCCACATTCACAGGAAACTTCAGCGGCACAGCCGTTTTCAGATAGCCCCTCAAAGCAAAGGCTCTAGACGCAAATATTGGTGTGAGAGCTAATTCAATCAAGGAAACACTGCATGTTGGTGAAGGGCATATTGAAGAAGGATCACCCGAGTGGTTCTTGTGGGTGAACAACTCCATTTGGCTCACTAACTTCACAA
>NW_026699021.1:0-29737 GCF_030435755.1 Ochotona princeps | reverse complement strand
TATTGGTGTGAGAGCTAATTCAATCAAGGAAACACTGCATGTTGGTGAAGGGCATATTGAAGAAGGATCAGCCGAGTGGTTCTTGTGGGAGAACAACTCCATTTGGCTCACTAACTTCACACACCATCAGTCTTCCAAGTAGCTCTCAAGGAAACTCAGTTTTCACACTCTATGCTTAGTGCCCTTTGAGTGCATTATCTAGGAATGAACCTGGTAGAGCATCCCACACAAACGAATGCTCCACATGCGGGTTTCACATGCCACCAACTCCACATTCTCAGGCAACTTCAGCGCCACAGCCGTTTTTCAGATAGCCCTCAATGCAAAGGCTCTAGACGCAAATATTGGTGTGAGAGCTAATTCAATCAAGGAAACACTGCATGTTGGTGAAGGGCATATTGAAGAAGGATCAGCCGAGTGGTTCTTGTGGGAGAACAACTCCATTTGGCTCACTAACTTCCCACACCATCAGGCTTCCAAGCAGCTCTCAAGGAAACTCAGTTTTCACACTCTATGCTTAGTGCCTTTTGAGTGCCTAGGACTGAAATGAAGCTGGTAGAGCATCCCACACAAACGAATGCTCCACATGCGGGTTTCACATGCCACCAACTCCACATTCTCAGGCAACTTCAGCGCCACAGCCGTTTTCAGATAGCCCTCAAGGCAAAGGCTCTAGACGCAAATATTGGTGTGAGAGCTAATTCAATCAAGGAAACACTGCATGTTGGTGAAGGGCATATTGCAGAAGGATCAGCCGAGTGGTTCTTGTGGGAGAACAACTCCATTTGGCTCACTAACTTCACACACCATCAGGCTTCCAAGCAGCTCTCAAGGAAACTCAATTTTCACACTCCATGCTTAGTGCCCTTTGAGTGCATTATCTAGGAATGAACCTGGTAGAGCATCCCACACAAACGAATGCTCCACATGCGGGTTTCACATGCCACCAACTTCACATTCACAGGCAACTTCAGCGCCACAGCCGTTTTCAGATAGCCCTCAATTCAAAGGCTCTAGACGCAAATATTGGTATGAGAGCTAATTCAATCAAGGAAACACTGCATGTTGGTGAAGGGCATATTGAAGAAGGATCAGCCGAGTGGTTCTTGTGGGAGAACAACTCCATTTGGCTCACTAACTTCACACACCATCAGGCTTCCAAGCAGCTCTCAAGGAAACTCAGTTTTCACACTCTATGCTTAGTGCCCTTTGAGTGCATTATCTAGGAATGAACCTGGTAGAGCATCCCACACAAACGAATGCTCCACATGCGGGTTTCACATGCCACCAACTCCACATTCTCAGGCAACTTCAGCGCCACAGCCGTTTTCAGATAGCCCTCAATGCAAAGGCTCTAGACGCAAATATTGGTATGAGAGCTAATTCAATCAAGGAAACACTGCATGTTGGTGAAGGGCATATTGAAGAAGGATCAGCCGAGTGGTTCTTGTGGGAGAACAACTCCATTTGGCTCACTAACTTCACACACCATCAGGCTTCCAAGCAGCTCTCAAGGAAACTCAGTTTACACAGTCTGTGCTTAGTGCCCTTTGAGTGCATTATCTAGGAATGAACCTGGTAGAGCATCCCACACAAACGAATGCTCCAAATGCGGGTTTCACATGCCACCAACTCCACATTCACAGGCAACTTCAGCGCCACAGCCGTTTTCAGATAGCCCTCAAGGCAAAGGCTCTAGACGCAAATATTGGTGTGAGAGCTAATTCAATCAAGGAAACACTGCATGTTGGTGAAGGGCATATTGAAGAAGGATCAGCCGAGTGGTTCTTGTGGGAGAACAACTCCATTTGGCTCACTAACTTCACACACCATCAGGCTTCCAAGCAGCTCTCAAGGAAACTCAGTTTTCACACTCCATGCTTAGTGCCCTTTGAGTGCATTATCTAGGAATGAACCTGGTAGAGCATCCCACACAAACGAATGCTCCACATGCGGGTTTCACATGCCACCAACTCCACATTCTCAGGCAACTTCAGCGCCACAGCCGTTTTCAGATAGCCCTCAATGCAAAGGCTCTAGACGCAAATATTGGTGTGAGAGCTAATTCAATCAAGGAAACACTGCATGTTGGTGAAGGGCATATTGAAGAAGGATCAGCCGAGTGGTTCTTGTGGGAGAACAACTCCATTTGGCTCACTAACTTCACACACCATCAGGCTTCTAAGCAGCTCTCAAGGAAACTCAGTTTTCACACTCTATGCTTAGTGCCCTTTTAGTGCATTATCTAGGAATGAACCTGGTAGAGCATCCCGCACAAACGAATGCTCCACATGCGGGTTTCACATGCCACCAACTCCACATTCTCAGGCAACTTCAGCGCCACAGCCGTTTTCAGATAGCCCTCAATGCAAAGGCTCTAGACGCAAATATTGGTGTGAGAGCTAATTCAATCAAGGAAACACTGCATGTTGGTGAAGGGCATATTGAAGAAGGATCAGCCGAGTGGTTCTTGTGGGAGAACAACTCCATTTGGCTCACTAACTTCACACACCATCAGGCTTCCAAGCAGCTCTCAAGGAAACTCAGTTTACACAGTCTGTGCTTAGTTCCCTTTGAGTGCATTATCTAGGAATGAACCTGGTAGAGCATCCCACACAAACGAATGCTCCACATGCGGGTTTCACATGCCACCAACTCCACATTGACAGGCAACTTCAGCGCCACAGCCGTTTTCAGATAGCCCTCAATGCAAAGGCTCTAGACGCAAATATTGGTGTGAGAGCTAATTCAATCAAGGAAACACTGCATGTTGGTGAAGGGCATATTGAAGAAGGATCAGCCGAGTGGTTCTTGTGGGAGAACAACTCCATTTGGCTCACTAACTTCACACACCATCAGGCTTCCAAGCAGCTCTCAAGGAAACTCAGTTTTCACACTCTATGCTTAGTGCCTTTTGAGTGCCTAGGACTGAAATGAAGCTGGTAGAGCATCCCACACAAACGAATGCTCCACATGCGGGTTTCACATGTCACCAACTCCACATTCTCAGGCAACTTCAGCGCCACAGCCGTTTTCAGATAGCCCTCAATGCAAAGGCTCTAGACGCAAATATTGGTGTGAGAGCTAATTCAATCAAGGAAACACTGCATGTTGGTGAAGGGCATATTGAAGAAGGATCAGCCGAGTGGTTCTTGTGGGAGAACAACTCCATTTGGCTCACTAACTTCACACACCATCAGGCTTCCAAGCAGCTCTCAAGGAAACTCAGTTTTCACACTCTATGCTTAGTGCCCTTTGAGTGCATTATCTAGGAATGAACCTGGTAGAGCATCCCACACAAACGAATGCTCCACATGCGGGTTTCACATGCCACCAACTCCACATTCACAGGCAACTTCAGCGCCACAGCCGTTTTCAGATAGCCCTCAATGCAAAGGCTCTAGACGCAAATATTGGTGTGAGAGCTAATTCAATCAAGGAAACACTGCATGTTGGTGAAGGGCATATTGAAGAAGGATCAGCCGAGTGGTTCTTGTGGGAGAACAACTCCATTTGGCTCACTAACTTCACACACCATCAGGCTTCCAAGCAGCTCTCAAGGAAACTCAGTTTTCACACTCTATGCTTAGGTGCCCTTTGAGTGCATTATCTAGGAATGAACCTGGTAGAGCATCCCACACAAACGAATGCTCCACATGCGGGTTTCACATGCCACCAACTCCACATTCTCAGGCAACTTCAGCGCCACAGCCGTTTTCAGATAGCCCTCAATGCAAAGGCTCTAGACGCAAATATTGGTGTGAGAGCTAATTCAATCAAGGAAACACTGCATGTTGGTGAAGGGCATATTGAAGAAGGATCAGCCGAGTGGTTCTTGTGGGAGAACAACTCCATTTGGCTCACTAACTTCACACACCATCAGGCTTCCAAGCAGCTCTCAAGGAAACTCAGTTTTCACACTCTATGCTTAGTGCCCTTGGAGTGCATTATCTAGGAATGAACCTGGTAGAGCATCCCACACAAACGAATGCTCCACATGCGGGTTTCACATGCCACCAACTCCACATTCTCAGGCAACTTCAGCGCCACAGCCGTTTTCAGATAGCCCTCAATGCAAAGGCTCTAGACGCAAATATTGGTGTGAGAGCTAATTCAATCAAGGAAACACTGCATGTTGGTGAAGGGCATATTGAAGAAGGATCAGCCGAGTGGTTCTTGTGGGAGAACAACTCCATTTGGCTCACTAACTTCACACACCATCAGGCTTCCAAGCAGCTCTCAAGGAAACTCAGTTTTCACACTCTATGCTTAGTGCCCTTTGAGTGCATTATCTAGGAATGAACCTGGTAGAGCATCCCACACAAACGAATGCTCCACATGCGGGTTTCACATGCCACCAACTCCACATTCACAGGCAACTTCAGCGCCACAGCCGTTTTCAGATAGCCCTCAATGCAAAGGCTCTAGACGCAAAATTGGTATGAGAGCTAATTCAATCAAGGAAACACTGCATGTTGGTGAAGGGCATATTGAAGAAGGATCAGCCGAGTGGTTCTTGTGGGAGAACAACTCCATTTGGCTCACTAACTTCACACACCATCAGGCTTCCAAGCAGCTCTCAAGGAAACTCAGTTTACACAGTCTGTGCTTAGTGCCCTTTGAGTGCATTATCTAGGAATGAACCTGGTAGAGCATCCCACACAAACGAATGCTCCACATGCGGGTTTCACATGCCACCAACTCCACATTCACAGGCAACTTCAGCGCCACAGCCGTTTTCAGATAGCCCTCAATGCAAAGGCTCTAGACGCAAATATTGGTGTGAGAGCTAATTCAATCAAGGAAACACTGCATGTTGGTGAAGGGCATATTGAAGAAGGATCAGCCGAGTGGTTCTTGTGGGAGAACAACTCCATTTGGCTCACTAACTTCACACACCATCAGGCTTCCAAGCAGCTCTCAAGGAAACTCAGTTTTCACACTCTATGCTTAGTGCCCTTTGAGTGCATTATCTAGGAATGAACCTGGTAGAGCATCCCACACAAACGAATGCTCCAAATGCGGGTTTCACATGCCACCAACTCCACATTCACAGGCAACTTCAGCGCCACAGCCGTTTTCAGATAGCCCTCAATGCAAAGGCTCTAGACACAAATATTGGTGTGAGAGCTAATTCAATCAAGGAAACACTGCATGTTGGTGAAGGGCATATTGAAGAAGGATCAGCCGAGTGGTTCTTGTGGGAGAACAACTCCATTTGGCTCACTAACTTCACACACCATCAGGCTTCCAAGCAGCTCTCAAGGAAACTCAGTTTTCACACTCTATGCTTAGTGCCCTTTGAGTGCATTATCTAGGAATGAACCTGGTAGAGCATCCCACACAAACGAATGCTCCACATGCGGGTTTCACATGCCACCAACTCCACATTCTCAGGCAACTTCAGCGCCACAGCCGTTTTCAGATAGCCCTCAATGCAAAGGCTCTAGACGCAAATATTGGTGTGAGAGCTAATTCAATCAAGGAAACACTGCATGTTGGTGAAGGGCATATTGAAGAAGGATCAGCCGAGTGGTTCTTGTGGGAGAACAACTCCATTTGGCTCACTAACTTCACACACCATCAGGCTTCCAAGCAGCTCTCAAGGAAACTCAGTTTTCACACTCTATGCTTAGTGCCCTTTGAGTGCATTATCTAGGAATGAACCTGGTAGAGCATCCCACACAAACGAATGCTCCACATGCGGGTTTCACATGCCACCAACTCCACATTCACAGGCAACTTCAGCGCCACAGCCGTTTTCAGATAGCCCTCAATGCAAAGGCTCTAGACGCAAATATTGGTGTGAGAGCTAATTCAATCAAGGAAACACTGCATGTTGGTGAAGGGCATATTGAAGAAGGATCAGCCGAGTGGTTCTTGTGGGAGAACAACTCCATTTGGCTCACTAACTTCACACACCATCAGGCTTCAAGCAGCTCTCAAGGAAACTCAGTTTTCACACTCTATGCTTAGTGCCCTTTGAGTGCATTATCTAGGAATGAACCTGGTAGAGCATCCCACACAAACGAATGCTCCACATGCGGGTTTCACATGCCACCAACTCCACATTCTCAGGCAACTTCAGCGCCACAGCCGTTTTCAGATAGCCCTCAATGCAAAGGCTCTAGACGCAAATATTGGTGTGAGAGCTAATTCAATCAAGGAAACACTGCATGTTGGTGAAGGGCATATTGAAGAAGGATCAGCCGAGTGGTTCTTGTGGGAGAACAACTCCATTTGGCTCACTAACTTCACACACCATCAGGCTTCCAAGCAGCTCTCAAGGAAACTCAGTTTTCACACTCTATGCTTAGTGCCTTTTGAGTGCCTAGGACTGAAATGAAGCTGGTAGAGCATCCACACAAACGAATGCTCCACATGCGGGTTTCACATGCCACCAACTCCACATTCTCAGGCAACTTCAGCGCCACAGCCGTTTTCAGATAGCCCTCAAGGCAAAGGCTCTAGACGCAAATATTGGTGTGAGAGCTAATTCAATCAAGGAAACACTGCATGTTGGTGAAGGGCCTATTGCAGAAGGATCAGCCGAGTGGTTCTTGTGGGAGAACAACTCCATTTGGCTCACTAACTTCACACACCATCAGGCTTCCAAGCAGCTCTCAAGGAAACTCAATTTTCACACTCCATGCTTAGTGCCCTTTGAGTGCATTATCTAGGAATGAACCTGGTAGAGCATCCCACACAAACGAATGCTCCACATGCGGGTTTCACATGCCACCAACTTCACATTCACAGGCAACTTCAGCGCCACAGCCGTTTTCAGATAGCCCTCAATTCAAAGGCTCTAGACGCAAATATTGGTATGAGAGTTAATTCAATCAAGGAAACACTGCATGTTGGTGAAGGGCATATTGAAGAAGGATCAGCCGAGTGGTTCTTGTGGGAGAACAACTCCATTTGGCTCACTAACTTCACACACCATCAGGCTTCCAAGCAGCTCTCAAGGAAACTCAGTTTTCACACTCTATGCTTAGTGCCCTTTGAGTGCATTATCTAGGAATGAACCTGGTAGAGCATCCCACACAAACGAATGCTCCACATGCGGGTTTCACATGCCACCAACTCCACATTCACAGGCAACTTCAGCGCCACAGCCGTTTTCAGATAGCCCTCAATGCAAAGGCTCTAGACGCAAATATTGGTATGAGAGCTAATTCAATCAAGGAAACACTGCATGTTGGTGAAGGGCATATTGAAGAAGGATCAGCCGAGAGGTTCTTGTGGGAGAACAACTCCATTTGGCTCACTAACTTCACACACCATCAGGCTTCCAAGCAGCTCTCAAGGAAACTCAGTTTTCACACTCTATGCTTCGTGCCCTTTGAGTGCATTATCTAGGAATGAACCTGGTAGAGCATCCCACACAAACGAATGCTCCACATGCGGGTTTCACATGCCACCAACTCCACATTCACAGGCAACTTCAGCGCCACAGCCGTTTTCAGATAGCCCTCAATGCAAAGGCTCTAGACACAAATATTGGTGTGAGAGCTAATTCAATCAAGGAAACACTGCATGTTGGTGAAGGGCATATTGAAGAAGGATCAGCCGAGTGGTTCTTGTGGGAGAACAACTCCATTTGGCTCACTAACTTCACACACCATCAGGCTTCCAAGCAGCTCTCAAGGAAACTCAGTTTTCACACTCTATGCTTAGTGTCTTTTGAGTGCCTAGGACTGAAATGAAGCTGGTAGAGCATCCCACACAAACGAATGCTCCACATGCGGGTTTCACATGCCACCAACTCCACATTCTCAGGCAACTTCAGCGCCACAGCCGTTTTCAGATAGCCCTCAATGCAAAGGCTCTAGACGCAAATATTGGTGTGAGAGCTAATTCAATCAAGGAAACACTGCATGTTGGTGAAGGGCATATTGAAGAAGGATCAGCTGAGTGGTTCTTGTGGGAGAACAACTCCATTTGGCTCACTAACTTCACACACCATCAGGCTTCCAAGCAGCTCTCAAGGAAACTCAGTTTTCACACTCTATGCTTAGTGCCCTTTGAGTGCATTATCTAGGAATGAACCTGGTAGAGCATCCCACACAAACGAATGCTCCACATGCGGGTTTCACATGCCACCAACTCCACATTCACAGGCAACTTCAGCGCCACAGCCGTTTTCAGATAGCCCTCAAGGCAAAGGCTCTAGACGCAAATATTGGTGTGAGAGCTAATTCAATCAAGGAAACACTGCATGTTGGTGAAGGGCATATTGAAGAAGGATCAGCCGAGTGGTTCTTGTGGGAGAACAACTCCATTTGGCTCACTAACTTCACACACCATCAGGCTTCCAAGCAGCTCTCAAGGAAACTCAGTTTTCACACTCTATGCTTAGTGCCCTTTGAGTGCATTATCTAGGAATGAACCTGGTAGAGCATCCCACACAAACGAATGCTCCACATGCGGGTTTCACATGCCACCAACTCCACATTCACAGGCAACTTCAGCGCCACAGCCGTTTTCAGATAGCCCTCAATGCAAAGGCTCTAGACGCAAATATTGATGTGAGAGCTAATTCAATCAAGGAAACACTGCATGTTGGTGAAGGGCATATTGAAGAATGATCAGCCGAGTGGCTCTTGTGGGAGAACAACTCCATTTGGCTCACTAACTTCACACACCATCAGGCTTCCAAGCAGCTCTCAAGGAAACTCAGTTTTCACACTCTATGCTTAGTGCCCTTTGAGTGCATTATCTAGGAATGAACCTGGTAGAGCATCCCACACAAACGAATGCTCCACATGCGGGTTTCACATGCCACCAACTCCACATTCACAGGCAACTTCAGCGCCACAGCCGTTTTCAGATAGCCCTCAATTCAAAGGCTCTAGACGCAAATATTGGTGTGAGAGCTAATTCAATCAAGGAAACACTGCATGTTGGTGAAGGGCATATTGAAGAAGGATCAGCTGAGTGGTTCTTGTGGGAGAACAACTCCATTTGGCTCACTAACTTCACACACCATCAAGCTTCCAAGCAGCTCTCAAGGAAACTCAGTTTTCACACTCTATGCTTCGTGCCCTTTGAGTGCATTATCTAGGAATGAAGCTGGTAGAGCATGCCACACAAACGAATGCTCCACATGCGGGTTTCACATGCCACCAACTCCACATTCACAGGCAACTTCAGCGCCACAGCCGTTTTCAGATAGCCCTCAAGGCAAAGGCTCTAGACACAAATATTGGTGTGAGAGCTAATTCAATCAAGGAAACACTGCATGTTGGTGAAGGGCATATTGAAGAAGGATCAGCCGAGTGGTTCTTGTGGGAGAACAACTCCATTTGGCTCACTAACTTCACACACCATCAGGCTTCCAAGCAGCTCTCAAGGAAACTCAATTTTCACACTCCATGCTTAGTGCCCTTTGAGTGCATTATCTAGGAATGAACCTGGTAGAGCATCCCACACAAACGAATGCTCCACATGCGGGTTTCACATGCCACCAACTCCACATTCACAGGCAACTTCAGCGCCACAGCCGTTTTCAGATAGCCCTCAAGGCAAAGGCTCTAGACGCAAATATTGGTGTGAGAGCTAATTCAATCAAGGAAACACTGCATGTTGGTGAAGGGCATATTGAAGAAGGATCAGCCGAGTGGTTCTTGTGGGAGAACAACTCCATTTGGCTCACTAACTTCACACACCATCAGGCTTCCAAGCAGCTCTCAAGGAAACTCAGTTTTCACACTCTATGCTTAGTGCCCTTTGAGTGCATTATCTAGGAATGAACCTGGTAGAGCATCCCACACAAACAAATGCTCCACATGCGGGTTTCACATGCCACCAACTCCACATTCACAGGCAACTTCAGCGCCACAGCCGTTTTCAGATAGCCCTCAAGGCAAAGGCTCTAGACGCAAATATTGGTGTGAGAGCTAATTCAATCAAGGAAACACTGCATGTTGGTGAAGGGCATATTGAAGAAGGATCAGCTGAGTGGTTCTTGTGGGAGAACAACTCCATTTGTCTCACTAACTTCACACACCATCAAGCTTCCAAGCAGCTCTCAAGGAAACTCAGTTTTCACACTCTATGCTTCGTGCCCTTTGAGTGCATTAGCTAGGAATGAACCTGGTAGAGCATCCCACACAAACGAATGCTCCACATGCGGGTTTCACATGCCACCAACTCCACATTCACAGGCAACTTCAGCGCCACAGCCGTTTTCAGATAGCCCTCAAGGCAAAGGCTCTAGACACAAATATTGGTGTGAGAGCTAATTCAATCAAGGAAACACTGCATGTTGGTGAAGGGCATATTGAAGAAGGATCAGCCGAGTGGTTCTTGTGGGAGAACAACTCCATTTGGCTCACTAACTTCACACACCATCAGGCTTCCAAGCAGCTCTCAAGGAAACTCAATTTTCACACTCCATGCTTAGTGCCCTTTGAGTGCATTATCTAGGAATGAACCTGGTAGAGCATCCCACACAAACGAATGCTCCACATGCGGGTTTCACATGCCACCAACTCCACATTCTCAGGCAACTTCAGCGCCACAGCCGTTTTCAGATAGCCCTCAAGGCAAAGGCTCTAGACGCAAATATTGGTGTGAGAGCTAATTCAATCAAGGAAACACTGCATGTTGGTGAAGGGCATATTGAAGAAGGATCAGCTGAGTGGTTCTTGTGGGAGAACAACTCCATTTGGCTCACTAACTTCACACACCATCAGGCTTCCAAGCAGCTCTCAAGGAAACTCAGTTTTCACACTCTATGCTTAGTGCCCTTTGAGTGCATTATCTAGGAATGAACCTGGTAGAGCATCCCACACAAACGAATGCTCCACATGCGGGTTTCACATGCCACCAACTCCACATTCACAGGCAACTTCAGCGCCACAGCCGTTTTCAGATAGCCCTCAAGGCAAAGGCTCTAGACGCAAATATTGGTGTGAGAGCTAATTCAATCAAGGAAACACTGCATGTTGGTGAAGGGCATATTGAAGAAGGATCGGCCGAGTGGTTCTTGTGGGAGAACAACTCCCTTTGGCTCACTAACTTCACACACCATCAGGCTTCCAAGCAGCTCTCAAGGAAACTCAGTTTTCACACTCTATGCTTAGTGCCCTTTGAGTGCATTATCTTGAATGAACCTGGTAGAGCATCCCACACAAACGAATGCTCCACATGCGGGTTTCACATGCCACCAACTCCACATTGACAGGCAACTTCAGCGCCACAGCCGTTTTCAGATAGCCCTCAAGGCAAAGGCTCTAGACGCAAATATTGGTGTGAGAGCTAATTCAATCAAGGAAACACTGCATGTTGGTGAAGGGCATATTGAAGAAGGATCGACCGAGTGGTTCTTGTGGGAGAACAACTCCCTTTGGCTCACTAACTTCACACACCATCAGGCTTCCAAGCAGCTCTCAAGGAAACTCAGTTTTCACACTCTATGCTTAGTGCCCTTTGAGTGCATTATCTAGGAATGAACCTGGTAGAGCATCCCACACAAACGAATGCTCCACATGCGGGTTTCACATGCCACCAACTCCACATTCACAGGCAACTTCAGCGCCACAGCCGTTTTCAGATAGCCCTCAATGCAAAGGCTCTAGACACAAATATTGGTGTGAGAGCTAATTCAATCAAGGAAACACTGCATGTTGGTGAAGGGCATATTGAAGAAGGATCAGCCGAGTGGTTCTTGTGGGAGAACAACTCCATTTGGCTCACTAACTTCACACACCATCAGGCTTCCAAGCAGCTCTCAAGGAAACTCAATTTTCACACTCCATGCTTAGTGCCCTTTGAGTGCATTATCTAGGAATGAACCTGGTAGAGCATCCCACACAAACGAATGCTCCACATGCGGGTTTCACATGCCACCAACTCCACATTCACAGGCAACTTCAGCGCCACAGCCGTTTTCAGATAGCCCTCAAGGCAAAGGCTCTAGACGCAAATATTGGTGTGAGAGCTAATTCAATCAAGGAAACACTGCATGTTGGTGAAGGGCATATTGAAGAAGGATCAGCCGAGTGGTTCTTGTGGGAGAACAACTCCATTTGGCTCACTAACTTCACACACCATCAGGCTTCCAAGCAGCTCTCAAGGAAACTCAGTTTTCACACTCTATGCTTAGTGCCCTTTGAGTGCATTATCTAGGAATGAACCTGGTAGAGCATCCCACACAAACGAATGCTCCACATGCGGGTTTCACATGCCACCAACTCCACATTGGCAGGCAACTTCAGCGCCACAGCCGTTTTCAGATAGCCCTCAAGGCAAACGCTCTAGAATCAAATATTGGTGTGAGAGCTAATTCAATCAAGGAAACACTGCATGTTGGTGAAGGGCATATTGAAGAAGGATCAGCCGAGTGGTTCTTGTGGGAGAACAACTCCATTTGGCTCACTAACTTCACACACCATCAGGCTTCCAAGCAGCTCTCAAGGAAACTCAGTTTTCACACTCTATGCTTAGTGCCCTTTGAGTGCATTATCTAGGAATGAACCTGGTAGAGCATCCCACACAAACAAATGCTCCACATGCGGGTTTCACATGCCACCAACTCCACATTCTCAGGCAACTTCAGCGCCACAGCCGTTTTCAATTAGCCCTCAAGGCAAAGGCTCTAGACGCAAATATTGGTGTGAGAGCTAATTCAATCAAGGAAACACTGCATGTTGGTGAAGGGCATATTGAAGAAGGATCAGCCGAGTGGTTCTTGTGGGAGAACAACTGCATTTGGCTCACTAACTTCACACACCATCAGGCTTCCAAGCAGCTCTCAAGGAAACTCAGTTTTCACACTCTATGCTTAGTGCCCTTTGAGTGCATTATCTAGGAATGAACCTGGTAGAGCATCCCACACAAACGAATGCTCCACATGCGGGTTTCACATGCCACCAACTCCACATTCACAGGCAACTTCAGCGCCACAGCCATTTTCAGATAGCCCTCAAGGCAAAGGCTCTAGACGCAAATATTGGTGTGAGAGCTAATTCAATCAAGGAAACACTGCATGTTGGTGAAGGGCATATTGAAGAAGGATCAGCCGAGTGGTTCTTGTGGGAGAACAACTCCATTTGGCTCACTAACTTCACACACCATCAGGCTTCCAAGCAGCTCTCAAGGAAACTCAGGTTTCACACTCTATGCTTAGTGCCCTTTGAGTGCATTATCTAGGAATGAACCTGGTAGAGCATCCCACACAAACGAATGCTCCACATGCGGGTTTCACATGCCACCAACTCCACATTCACAGGCAACTTCAGCGCCACAGCCGTTTTCAGATAGCCCTCAAGGCAAAGGCTCTAGACGCAAATATTGGTGTGAGAGCTAATTCAATCAAGGAAACACTGCATGTTGGTGAAGGGCATATTGAAGAAGGATCAGCCGAGTGGTTCTTGTGGGAGAACAACTCCATTTGGCTCACTAACTTCACACACCATCAGGCTTCCAAGCAGCTCTCAAGGAAACTCAGTTTTCACACTCTATGCTTAGTGCCCTTTGAGTGCCTAGGACTGAAATTAAGCTGGTAGACCATCCCACACAAACGAATGCTCCACATGTGGGTTTCACATGCCACCAACTCCACATTCTCAGGCAACTTCAGCGCCACAGCCGTTTTCAGATAGCCCTCAAGGCAAAGGCTCTAGACGCAAATATTGGTGTGAGAGCTAATTCAATCAAGGAAACACTGCATGTTGGTGAAGGGCATATTGAAGAAGGATCAGCCGAGTGGTTCTTGTGGGAGAACAACTCCATTTGGCTCACTAACTTCACACACCATCAGGCTTCCAAGCAGCTCTCAAGGAAACTCAGTTTTCACACTTTATGCTTAGTTCCCTTTGAGTGCATTATTTAGGAATGAACCTGGTAGAGCATCCCACACAAACGAATGCTCCACATGCGGGTTTCACATGCCACCAACTCGACATTCTCAGGCAACTTCAGCGCCACAGCCGTTTTCAGATAGCCCTCAATGCAAAGGCTCTACACACAAATATTGGTGTGAGAGCTAATTCAATCAAGGAAACACTGCATGTTGGTGAAGGGCATATTGAAGAAGGATCAGCCGAGTGGTTCTTGTGGGAGAACAACTCCATTTGGCTCACTAACTTCACACACCATCAGGCTTCCAAGCAGCTCTCAAGGAAACTCAGTTTTCACACTCTATGCTTAGTGCCCTTTGAGTGCATTATCTTGGAATGAACCTGGTAGAGCATGCCACACAAACAAATGCTCCACATGCGGGTTTCACATGTCACCAACTCCACATTCACAGGCAACTTCAGCGCCACAGCCGTTTTCAGATAGCCCTCAATGCAAAGGCTCTAGACGCAAATATTGGTGTGAGAGCTAATTCAATCAAGGAAACACTGCATGTTGGTGAAGGGCATATTGAAGAAGGATCAGCCGAGTGGTTCTTGTGGGAGAACAACTCCATTTGGCTCACTAACTTCACACACCATCAGGCTTCCAAGCAGCTCTCAAGGAAACTCAGTTTGCACACTCTATGCTTAGTGCCCTTTGAGTGCATTATCTAGGAATGAACCTGGTAGAGCATCCCACACAAACAAATGCTCCACATGCGGGTTTCACATGCCACCAACTCCACATTCTCAGGCAACTTCAGCGCCACAGCCGTTTTCAATTAGCCCTCAAGGCAAAGGCTCTAGACGCAAATATTGGTGTGAGAGCTAATTCAATCAAGGAAACACTGCATGTTGGTGAAGGGCATATTGAAGAAGGATCAGCCGAGTGGTTCTTGTGGGAGAACAACTGCATTTGGCTCACTAACTTCACACACCATCAGGCTTCCAAGCAGCTCTCAAGGAAACTCAGTTTTCACACTCTATGCTTAGTGCCTTTTGAGTGCATTATCTAGGAATGAACCTGGTAGAGCATCCCACACAAACGAATGCTCCACATGCGGGTTTCACATGCCACCAACTCCACATTCACAGGCAACTTCAGCGCCACAGCCATTTTCAGATAGCCCTCAATGCAAAGGCTCTAGACGCAAATATTGGTGTGAGAGCTAATTCAATCAAGGAAACACTGCATGTTGGTGAAGGGCATATTGAAGAAGGATCAGCCGAGTGGTTCTTGTGGGAGAACAACTCCATTTGGCTCACTAACTTCACACACCATCAGGCTTCCAAGCAGCTCTCAAGGAAACTCAGGTTTCACACTCTATGCTTAGTGCCCTTTGAGTGCATTATCTAGGAATGAACCTGGTAGAGCATCCCACACAAACGAATGCTCCACATGCGGGTTTCACATGCCACCAACTCCACATTCACAGGCAACTTCAGCGCCACAGCCGTTTTCAGATAGCCCTCAATGCAAAGGCTCTAGACGCAAATATTGGTGTGAGAGCTAATTCAATCAAGGAAACACTGCATGTTGGTGAAGGGCATATTGAAGAAGGATCAGCCGAGTGGTTCTTGTGGGAGAACAACTCCATTTGGCTCACTAACTTCACACACCATCAGGCTTCCAAGCAGCTCTCAAGGAAACTCAGTTTTCACACTCTATGCTTAGTGCCCTTTGAGTGCATTATCTAGGAATGAACCTGGTAGAGCATCCCACACAAACAAATGCTCCACATGCGGGTTTCACATGCCACCAACTCCACATTCTCAGGCAACTTCAGCGCCACAGCCGTTTTCAATTAGCCCTCAAGGCAAAGGCTCTAGACGCAAATATTGGTGTGAGAGCTAATTCAATCAAGGAAACACTGCATGTTGGTGAAGGGCATATTGAAGAAGGATCAGCCGAGTGGTTCTTGTGGGAGAACAACTGCATTTGGCTCACTAACTTCACACACCATCAGGCTTCCAAGCAGCTCTCAAGGAAACTCAGTTTTCACACTCTATGCTTAGTGCCCTTTGAGTGCATTATCTAGGAATGAACCTGGTAGAGCATCCCACACAAACGAATGCTCCACATGCGGGTTTCACATGCCACCAACTCGACATTCTCAGGCAACTTCAGCGCCACAGCCATTTTCAGATAGCCCTCAAGGCAAAGGCTCTAGACGCAAATATTGGTGTGAGAGCTAATTCAATCAAGGAAACACTGCATGTTGGTGAAGGGCATATTGAAGAAGGATCAGCCGAGTGGTTCTTGTGGGAGAACAACTCCATTTGGCTCACTAACTTCACACACCATCAGGCTTCCAAGCAGCTCTCAAGGAAACTCAGGTTTCACACTCTATGCTTAGTGCCCTTTGAGTGCATTATCTAGGAATGAACCTGGTAGAGCATCCCACACAAACGAATGCTCCACATGCGGGTTTCACATGCCACCAACTCCACATTCACAGGCAACTTCAGCGCCACAGCCGTTTTCAGATAGCCCTCAAGGCAAAGGCTCTAGACGCAAATATTGGTGTGAGAGCTAATTCAATCAAGGAAACACTGCATGTTGGTGAAGGGCATATTGAAGAAGGATCAGCCGAGTGGTTCTTGTGGGAGAACAACTCCATTTGGCTCACTAACTTCACACACCATCAGGCTTCCAAGCAGCTCTCAAGGAAACTCAGTTTTCACACTCTATGCTTAGTGCCCTTTGAGTGCCTAGGACTGAAATTAAGCTGGTAGACCATCCCACACAAACGAATGCTCCACATGTGGGTTTCACATGCCACCAACTCCACATTCTCAGGCAACTTCAGCGCCACAGCCGTTTTCAGATAGCCCTCAAGGCAAAGGCTCTAGACGCAAATATTGGTGTGAGAGCTAATTCAATCAAGGAAACACTGCATGTTGGTGAAGGGCATATTGAAGAAGGATCAGCCGAGTGGTTCTTGTGGGAGAACAACTCCATTTGGCTCACTAACTTCACACACCATCAGGCTTCCAAGCAGCTCTCAAGGAAACTCAGTTTTCACACTTTATGCTTAGTTCCCTTTGAGTGCATTATTTAGGAATGAACCTGGTAGAGCATCCCACACAAACGAATGCTCCACATGCGGGTTTCACATGCCACCAACTCGACATTCTCAGGCAACTTCAGCGCCACAGCCGTTTTCAGATAGCCCTCAATGCAAAGGCTCTACACACAAATATTGGTGTGAGAACTAATTCAATCAAGGAAACACTGCATGTTGGTGAAGGGCATATTGAAGAAGGATCAGCCGAGTGGTTCTTGTGGGAGAACAACTCCATTTGGCTCACTAACTTCACACACCATCAGGCTTCCAAGCAGCTCTCAAGGAAACTCAGTTTTCACACTCTATGCTTAGTGCCCTTTGAGTGCATTATCTTGGAATGAACCTGGTAGAGCATGCCACACAAACAAATGCTCCACATGCGGGTTTCACATGTCACCAACTCCACATTCACAGGCAACTTCAGCGCCACAGCCGTTTTCAGATAGCCCTCAATGCAAAGGCTCTAGACGCAAATATTGGTGTGAGAGCTAATTCAATCAAGGAAACACTGCATGTTGGTGAAGGGCATATTGAAGAAGGATCAGCCGAGTGGTTCTTGTGGGAGAACAACTCCATTTGGCTCACTAACTTCACACACCATCAGGCTTCCAAGCAGCTCTCAAGGAAACTCAGTTTTCACACTCTATGCTTAGTGCCCTTTGAGTGCATTATCTAGGAATGAACCTGGTAGAGCATCCCACACAAACAAATGCTCCACATGCGGGTTTCACATGCCACCAACTCCACATTCTCAGGCAACTTCAGCGCCACAGCCGTTTTCAATTAGCCCTCAAGGCAAAGGCTCTAGACGCAAATATTGGTGTGAGAGCTAATTCAATCAAGGAAACACTGCATGTTGGTGAAGGGCATATTGAAGAAGGATCAGCCGAGTGGTTCTTGTGGGAGAACAACTCCATTTGGCTCACTAACTTCACACACCATCAGGCTTCCAAGCAGCTCTCAAGGAAACTCAGTTTTCACACTCTATGCTTAGTGCCTTTTGAGTGCATTATCTAGGAATGAACCTGGTAGAGCATCCCACACAAACGAATGCTCCACATGCGGGTTTCACATGCCACCAACTCCACATTCACAGGCAACTTCAGCGCCACAGCCATTTTCAGATAGCCCTCAATGCAAAGGCTCTAGACGCAAATATTGGTGTGAGAGCTAATTCAATCAAGGAAACACTGCATGTTGGTGAAGGGCATATTGAAGAAGGATCAGCCGAGTGGTTCTTGTGGGAGAACAACTCCATTTGGCTCACTAACTTCACACACCATCAGGCTTCCAAGCAGCTCTCAAGGAAACTCAGGTTTCACACTCTATGCTTAGTGCCCTTTGAGTGCATTATCTAGGAATGAACCTGGTAGAGCATCCCACACAAACGAATGCTCCACATGCGGGTTTCACATGCCACCAACTCCACATTCACAGGCAACTTCAGCGCCACAGCCGTTTTCAGATAGCCCTCAATGCAAAGGCTCTAGACGCAAATATTGGTGTGAGAGCTAATTCAATCAAGGAAACACTGCATGTTGGTGAAGGGCATATTGAAGAAGGATCAGCCGAGTGGTTCTTGTGGGAGAACAACTCCATTTGGCTCACTAACTTCACACACCATCAGGCTTCCAAGCAGCTCTCAAGGAAACTCAGTTTTCACACTCTATGCTTAGTGCCCTTTGAGTGCCTAGGACTGAAATTAAGCTGGTAGAGCATCCCACACAAACGAATGCTCCACATGTGGGTTTCACATGCCACCAACTCCACATTCTCAGGCAACTTCAGCGCCACAGCCGTTTTCAGATAGCCCTCAAGGCAAAGGCTCTAGACGCAAATATTGGTGTGAGAGCTAATTCAATCAAGGAAACACTGCATGTTGGTGAAGGGCATATTGAAGAAGGATCAGCCGAGTGGTTCTTGTGGGAGAACAACTCCATTTGGCTCACTAACTTCACACACCATCAGGCTTCCAAGCAGCTCTCAAGGAAACTCAGTTTTCACACTTTATGCTTAGTTCCCTTTGAGTGCATTATTTAGGAATGAACCTGGTAGAGCATCCCACACAAACGAATGCTCCACATGCGGGTTTCACATGCCACCAACTCGACATTCTCAGGCAACTTCAGCGCCACAGCCGTTTTCAGATAGCCCTCAATGCAAAGGCTCTACACACAAATATTGGTGTGAGAGCTAATTCAATCAAGGAAACACTGCATGTTGGTGAAGGGCATATTGAAGAAGGATCAGCCGAGTGGTTCTTGTGGGAGAACAACTCCATTTGGCTCACTAACTTCACACACCATCAGGCTTCCAAGCAGCTCTCAAGGAAACTCAGTTTTCACACTCTATGCTTAGTGCCCTTTGAGTGCATTATCTTGGAATGAACCTGGTAGAGCATGCCACACAAACGAATGCTCCACATGCGGGTTTCACATGTCACCAACTCCACATTCACAGGCAACTTCAGCGCCACAGCCGTTTTCAGATAGCCCTCAATGCAAAGGCTCTAGACGCAAATATTGGTGTGAGAGCTAATTCAATCAAGGAAACACTGCATGTTGGTGAAGGGCATATTGAAGAAGGATCAGCCGAGTGGTTCTTGTGGGAGAACAACTGCATTTGGCTCACTAACTTCACACACCATCAGGCTTCCAAGCAGCTCTCAAGGAAACTCAGTTTTCACACTCTATGCTTAGTGCCCTTTGAGTGCATTATCTAGGAATGAACCTGGTAGAGCATCCCACACAAACAAATGCTCCACATGCGGGTTTCACATGCCACCAACTCCACATTCACAGGCAACTTCAGCGCCACAGCCGTTTTCAATTAGCCCTCAAGGCAAAGGCTCTAGACGCAAATATTGGTGTGAGAGCTAATTCAATCAAGGAAACACTGCATGTTGGTGAAGGGCATATTGAAGAAGGATCAGCCGAGTGGTTCTTGTGGGAGAACAACTGCATTTGGCTCACTAACTTCACACACCATCAGGCTTCCAAGCAGCTCTCAAGGAAACTCAGTTTTCACACTCTATGCTTAGTGCCTTTTGAGTGCATTATCTAGGAATGAACCTGGTAGAGCATCCCACACAAACGAATGCTCCACATGCGGGTTTCACATGCCACCAACTCCACATTCACAGGCAACTTCAGCGCCACAGCCATTTTCAGATAGCCCTCAATGCAAAGGCTCTAGACGCAAATATTGGTGTGAGAGCTAATTCAATCAAGGAAACACTGCATGTTGGTGAAGGGCATATTGAAGAAGGATCAGCCGAGTGGTTCTTGTGGGAGAACAACTCCATTTGGCTCACTAACTTCACACACCATCAGGCTTCCAAGCAGCTCTCAAGGAAACTCAGGTTTCACACTCTATGCTTAGTGCCCTTTGAGTGCATTATCTAGGAATGAACCTGGTAGAGCATCCCACACAAACGAATGCTCCACATGCGGGTTTCACATGCCACCAACTCCACATTCACAGGCAAATTCAGCGCCACAGCCGTTTTCAGATAGCCCTCAATGCAAAGGGTCTAGACGCAAATATTGGTGTGAGAGCTAATTCAATCAAGGAAACACTGCATGTTGGTGAAGGGCATATTGAAGAACGATCAGCCGAGTGGTTCTTGTGGGAGAACAACTCCATTTGGCTCACTAACTTCATACACCATCAGGCTTCCAAGCAGCTCTCAAGGAAACGCAGTTTACACAGTCTATGCTTAGTGCCCTTTGAGTGCATTATCTAGGAATGAACCTGGTAGAGCATCCCACACAAACGAATGCTCCACATGCGGGTTTCACATGCCACCAACTCCACATTCACAGGCAACTTCAGCGCCACAGCCGTTTTCAGATAGCCCTCAATGCAAAGGCTCTAGACGCAAATATTGGTGTGAGAGCTAATTCAATCAAGGAAACACTGCATGTTGGTGAAGGGCATATTGAAGAAGGATCAGCCGAGTGGTTCTTGTGGGAGAACAACTCCATTTGGCTCACTAACTTCACACACCATCAGGCTTCCAAGCAGCTCTCAAGGAAACTCAGTTTTCACACTCTATGCTTAGTGCCCTTTGAGTGCATTATCTAGGAATGAACCTGGTAGAGCATGCCACACAAACGAATGCTCCACATGCGGGTTTCACATGCCACCAACTCCACATTGACAGGCAACTTCAGCGCCACAGCCGTTTTCAGATAGCCCTCAATGCAAAGGCTCTAGACGCAAATATTGGTGTGAGAGCTAATTCAATCAAGGAAACACTGCATGTTGGTGAAGGGCATATTGAAGAAGGATCAGCCGAGTGGTTCTTGTGGGAGAACAACTCCATTTGGCTCACTAACTTCACACACCATCAGGCTTCCAAGCAGCTCTCAAGGAAACTCAGTTTTCACACTCTATGCTTCGTGCCCTTTGAGTGCATTATCTAGGAATGAACCTGGTAGAGCATCCCACACAAACGAATGCTCCACATGCGGGTTTCACATGCCACCAACTCCACATTGACAGGCAACTTCAGCGCCACAGCCCTTTTCAGATAGCCCTCAATTCAAAGGCTCTAGACGCAAATATTGGTGTGAGAGCTAATTCAATCAAGGAAACACTGCATGTTGGTGAAGGGCATATTGAAGAAGAATCAGCCGAGTGGTTCTTGTGGGAGAACAACTCCATTTGGCTCACTAACTTCACACACCATCAGGCTTCCAAGCAGCTCTCAAGGAAACTCAGTTTGCACACTCTATGCTTCGTGCCCTTTGAGTGCATTATCTAGGAATGAACCTGGTAGAGCATCCCACACAAACGAATGCTCCACATGCGGGTTTCACATGCCACCAACTCCACATTCTCAGGCAACTTCAGCGCCACAGCCGTTTTCAGATAGCCCTCAATGCAAAGGCTCTAGACGCAAATATTGGTGTGAGAGCTAATTCAATCAAGGAAACACTGCATGTTGGTGAAGGGCATATGGAAGAAGGATCAGCCGAGTGGTTCTTGTGGGAGAACAACTCCATTTGGCTCACTAACTTCACACACCATCAGGCTTCCAAGCAGCTCTCAAGGAAACTCAGTTTTCACACTCTATGCTTAGTGCCCTTTGAGTGCATTATCTAGGAATGAACCTGGTAGAGCATCCCACACAAACGAATGCTCCACATGCGGGTTTCACATGCCACCAACTCCACATTCACAGGCAACTTCAGCGGCACAGCCGTTTTCAGATAGCCCTCAATGCAAAGGCTCTACACGCAAATATTGGTGTGAGAGCTAATTCAATCAAGGAAACACTGCATGTTGGTGAAGGGCATATTGAAGAAGGATCAGCCGAGTGGTTCTTGTGGGAGAACAACTCCATTTGGCTCACTAACTTCACACACCATCAGGCTTCCAAGCAGCTCTCAAGGAAACTCAGTTTTCACACTCTATGCTTAGTGCCCTTTGAGTGCATTATCTAGGAATGAACCTGGTAGAGCATGCCACACAAACGAATGCTCCACATGCGGGTTTCACATGCCACCAACTCCACATTGACAGGCAACTTCAGCGCCACAGCCGTTTTCAGATAGCCCTCAATGCAAAGGCTCTAGACGCAAATATTGGTGTGAGAGCTAATTCAATCAAGGAAACACTGCATGTTGGTGAAGGGCATATTGAAGAAGGATCAGCCGAGTGGTTCTTGTGGGAGAACAACTCCATTTGGCTCACTAACTTCACACACCATCAGGCTTCCAAGCAGCTCTCAAGGAAACTCAGTTTTCACACTCTATGCTTCGTGCCCTTTGAGTGCATTATCTAGGAATGAACCTGGTAGAGCATCCCACACAAACGAATGCTCCACATGCGGGTTTCACATGCCACCAACTCCACATTGACAGGCAACTTCAGCGCCACAGCCCTTTTCAGATAGCCCTCAATTCAAAGGCTCTAGACGCAAATATTGGTGTGAGAGCTAATTCAATCAAGGAAACACTGCATGTTGGTGAAGGGCATATTGAAGAAGGATCAGCCGAGTGGTTCTTGTGGGAGAACAACTCCATTTGGCTCACTAACTTCACACACCATCAGGCTTCCAAGCAGCTCTCAAGGAAACTCAGTTTTCACACTCTATGCTTCGTGCCCTTTGAGTGCATTATCTAGGAATGAACCTGGTAGAGCATCCCACACAAACGAATGCTCCACATGCGGGTTTCACATGCCACCAACTCCACATTCACAGGCAACTTCAGCGCCACAGCCGTTTTCAGATAGCCCTCAATTCAAAGGCTCTAGACGCAAATATTGGTATGAGAGCTAATTCAATCAAGGAAACACTGCATGTTGGTGAAGGGCATATTGAAGAAGGATCAGCCGAGTGGTTCTTGTGGGAGAACAACTCCATTTGGCTCACTAACTTCACACACCATCAGGCTTCCAAGCAGCTCTCAAGGAAACTCAGTTTTCACACTCTATGCTTAGTGCCCTTTGAGTCCCTAGGACTGAAATGAAGCTGGTAGAGCATGCCACACAAACGAATGCTCCACATGCGGGTTTCACATGCCACCAACTCCACATTCTCAGGCAACTTCAGCGCCACAGCCGTTTTCAGATAGCCCTCAATGCAAAGGCTCTAGACGCAAATATTGGTGTGAGAGCTAATTCAATCAAGGAAACACTGCATGTTGGTGAAGGGCATATTGAAGAAGGATCAGCCGAGTGGTTCTTGTGGGAGAACAACTCCATTTGGCTCACTAACTTCACACACCATCAGGCTTCCAAGCAGCTCTCAAGGAAACTCAGTTTTCACACTCTATGCTTAGTGCCCTTTGAGTGCATTATCTAGGAATGAACCTGGTAGAGCATCCCACACAAACGAATGCTCCACATGCGGGTTTCACATGCCACCAACTCCACATTCTCAGGCAACTTCAGCGGCACAGCCGTTTTCAGATAGCCCTCAATGCAAAGGCTCTAGACGCAAATATTGGTGTGAGAGCTAATTCAATCAAGGAAACACTGCATGTTGGTGAAGGGCATATTGAAGAAGGATCAGCCGAGTGGTTCTTGTGGGAGAACAACTCCATTTGGCTCACTAACTTCACACACCATCAGGCTTCCAAGCAGCTCTCAAGGAAACTCAGTTTTCACACTCTATGCTTAGTGCCCTTTGAGTGCATTATCTAGGAATGAACCTGGTAGAGCATCCCACACAAACAAATGCTCCACATGCGGGTTTCACATGCCACCAACTCCACATTCACAGGCAACTTCAGCGCCACAGCCGTTTTCAGATAGCCCTCAATGCAAAGGGTCTAGACGCAAATATTGGTATGAGAGCTAATTCAATCAAGGAAACACTGCATGTTGGTGAAGGGCATATTGAAGAAGGATCAGCCGAGTGGTTCTTGTGGGAGAACAACTCCATTTGGCTCACTAACTTCTTACACCATCAGGCTTCCAAGCAGCTCTCAAGGAAACTCAGTTTACACAGTCTATGCTTAGTGCCCTTTGAGTGCATTATCTAGGAATGAACCTGGTAGAGCATCCCACACAAACGAATGCTCCACATGCGGGTTTCACATGCCACCAACTCCACATTCACAGACAACTTCAGCGCCACAGCCGTTTTCAGATAGCCCTCAAGGCAAAGGCTCTAGACGCAAATATTGGTGTGAGAGCTAATTCAATCAAGGAAACACTGCATGTTGGTGAAGGGCATATTGAAGAAGGATCAGCCGAGTGGTTCTTGTGGGAGAACAACTCCATTTGGCTCACTAACTTCACACACCATCAGGCTTCCAAGCAGCTCTCAAGGAAACTCAGTTTTCACACTCTATGCTTAGTGCCCTTTGAGTGCCTAGGACTGAAATTAAGCTGGTAGAGCATCCCACACAAACGAATGCTCCACATGTGGGTTTCACATGCCACCAACTCCACATTCTCAGGCAACTTCAGCGCCACAGCCGTTTTCAGATAGCCCTCAAGGCAAAGGCTCTAGACGCAAATATTGGTGTGAGAGCTAATTCAATCAAGGAAACACTGCATGTTGGTGAAGGGCATATTGAAGAAGGATCAGCCGAGTGGTTCTTGTGGGAGAACAACTCCATTTGGCTCACTAACTTCACACACCATCAGGCTTCCAAGCAGCTCTCAAGGAAACTCAGTTTTCACACTTTATGTTTAGTTCCCTTTGAGTGCATTATCTAGGAATGAACCTGGTAGAGCATCCCACACAAACGAATGCTCCACATGCGGGTTTCACATGCCACCAACTCCACATTCTCAGGCAACTTCAGCGCCACAGCCGTTTTCAGATAGCCCTCAATGCAAAGGCTCTAGACACAAATATTGGTGTGAGAGCTAATTCAATCAAGGAAACACTGCATGTTGGTGAAGGGCATATTGAAGAAGGATCAGCCGAGTGGTTCTTGTGGGAGAACAACTCCATTTGGCTCACTAACTTCACACACCATCAGGCTTCCAAGCAGCTCTCAAGGAAACTCAGTTTTCACACTCTATGCTTAGTGCCCTTTGAGTGCATTATCTTGGAATGAAGCTGGTAGAGCATGCCACACAAACAAATGCTCCACATGCGGGTTTCACATGTCACCAACTCCACATTCACAGGCAACTTCAGCGCCACAGCCGTTTTCAGATAGCCCTCAATGCAAAGGCTCTAGACACAAATATTGGTGTGAGAGCTAATTCAATCAAGGAAACACTGCATGTTGGTCAAGGGCATATTGAAGAAGGATCAGCCGAGTGGTTCTTGTGGGAGAACAACTCCATTTGACTCACTAACTTCACACACCATCAGGCTTCCAAGCAGCTCTCAAGGAAACTCAGTTTGCACAGTCTATGCTTAGTGCCCTTTGAGTGCATTATCTAGGAATGAACCTGGTAGAGCATCCCACACAAACGAATGCTCCACATGCGGGTTTCACATGCCACCAACTCCACATTCACAGGCAACTTCAGCGCCACTGCCGTTTTCAGATAGCCCTCAATGCAAAGGCTCTAGACACAAATATTGGTGTGAGAGCTAATTCAATCAAGGAAACACTGCATGTTGGTGAAGGGCATATTGAAGAAGGATCAGCCGAGTGGTTCTTGTGGGAGAACAACTCCATTTGGCTCACTAACTTCACACACCATCAGGCTTCCAAGCAGCTCTCAAGGAAACTCAGTTTTCACACTCTATGCTTAGTGCCCTTTGAGTGCATTATCTTGGAATGAAGCTGGTAGAGCATGCCACACAAACAAATGCTCCACATGCGGGTTTCACATGTCACCAACTCCACATTCTCAGGCAACTTCAGCGCCACTGCCGTTTTCAGATAGCCCTCAATGCAAAGGCTCTAGACGCAAATATTGGTGTGAGAGCTAATTCAATCAAGGAAACACTGCATGTTGGTGAAGGGCATATTGAAGAAGGATCAGCCGAGTGGTTCTTGTGGGAGAACAACTCCATTTGGCTCGCTAACTTCACACACCATCAGGCTTCCAAGCAGCTCTCAAGGAAACTCAGTTTTCACACTCTATGCTTAGTGCCCTTTGAGTGCATTATCTAGGAATGAACCTGGTAGAGCATCCCACACAAACGAATGCTCCACATGCAGGTTTCACATGCCACCAACTCCACATTGACAGGCAACTTCAGCGCCACAGCCGTTTTCAGATAGCCCTCAATGCAAAGGCTCTAGACGCAAATATTGGTGTGAGAGCTAATTCAATCAAGGAAACACTGCATGTTGGTGAAGGGAATATTGAAGAAGGATCAGCCGAGTGGTTCTTGTGGGAGAACAACTCCATTTGGCTCACTAACTTCACACACCATCAGGCTTCCAAGCAGCTCTCAAGGAAACTCAGTTTTCACACTCTATGCTTCGTGCCCTTTGAGTGCATTATCTAGGAATGAACCTGGTAGAGCATCCCACACAAACGAATGCTCCACATGCGGGTTTCACATGCCACCAACTCCACATTCTCAGGCAACTTCAGCGCCACAGCCGTTTTCAGATAGCCCTCAATTCAAAGGCTCTAGACGCAAATATTGGTATGAGAGCTAATTCAATCAAGGAAAAACTGCATGTTGGTGAAGGGCATATTGAAGAAGGATCAGCCGAGTGGTTCTTGTGGGAGAACAACTCCATTTGGCTCACTAACTTCACACACCATCAGGCTTCCAAGCAGCTCTCAAGGAAACTCAGTTTTCACACTCTATGCTTAGTGCCTTTGAGTCCCTAGGACTGAAATGAAGCTGGTAGAGCATCCCACACAAACGAATGCTCCACATGCGGGTTTCACATGCCACCAACTCCACATTCTCAGGCAACTTCAGCGCCACAGCCGTTTTCAGATAGCCCTCAATGCAAAGGCTCTAGACGCAAATATTGGTGTGAGAGCTAATTCAATCAAGGAAACACTGCATGTTGGTGAAGGGCATATTGAAGAAGGATCAGCCGAGTGGTTCTTGTGGGAGAACAACTCCATTTGGCTCACTAACTTCACACACCATCAGGCTTCCAAGCAGCTCTCAAGGAAACTCAGTTTTCACACTCTATGCTTAGTGCCCTTTGAGTGCATTATCTAGGAATGAACCTGGTAGAGCATCCCACACAAACGAATGCTCCACATGCGGGTTTCACATGCCACCAACTCCACATTCACAGGCAACTTCAGCGCCACTGCCGTTTTCAGATAGCCCTCAATGCAAAGGCTCTAGACGCAAATATTGGTGTGAGAGCTAATTCAATCAAGGAAACACTGCATGTTGGTGAAGGGCATATTGAAGAAGGATCAGCCGAGTGGTTCTTGTGGGAGAACAACTCCATTTGGCTCACTAACTTCACACACCATCAGGCTTCCAAGCAGCTCTCAAGGAAACTCAGTTTTCACACTCTATGCTTCGTGCCCTTTGAGTGCATTATCTAGGAATGAACCTGGTAGAGCATCCCACACAAACGAATGCTCCACATGCGGGTTTCACATGCCACCAACTCCACATTCACAGGCAACTTCAGCGCCACAGCCGTTTTCAGATAGCCCTCAATTCAAAGGCTCTAGACGCAAATATTGGTATGAGAGCTAATTCAATCAAGGAAACACTGCATGTTGGTGAAGGGCATATTGAAGAAGGATCAGCCGAGTGGTTCTTGTGGGAGAACAACTCCATTTGCCTCACTAACTTCACACACCATCAGGCTTCCAAGCAGCTTTCAAGGAAACTCAGTTTTCACACTCTATGCTTAGTGCCCTTTGAGTCCCTAGGACTGAAATGAAGCTGGTAGAGCATGCAACACAAACGAATGCTCCACATGCGGGTTTCACATGCCACCAACTCCACATTCTCAGGCAACTTCAGCGCCACAGCCGTTTTCAGATAGCCCTCAAGACAAAGGCTCTAGACGCAAATATTGGTGTGAGAGCTAATTCAATCAAGGAAACACTGCATGTTGGTGAAGGGCATATTGAAGAAGGATCAGCCGAGTGGTTCTTGTGGGAGAACAACTCCATTTGGCTCACTAACTTCACACACCATCAGGCTTCCAAGCAGCTCTCAAGGAAACTCAGTTTTCACAGTCTATGCTTAGTGCCCTTTGAGTGCATTATCTAGGAATGAACCTGGTAGAGCATGCCACACAAACGAATGCTCCACATGCGGGTTTCACATGCCACCAACTCCACATTGGCAGGCAACTTAAGCGCCACAGCCGTTTTCAGATAGCCCTCAATGCAAAGGCTCTAGACGCAAATATTGGTGTGAGAGCTAATTCAATCAAGGAAACACTGCATGTTGGTGAAGGGCATATTGAAGAAGGATCAGCCAAGTGGTTCTTGTGGGAGAACAACTCCATTTGGCTCACTAAATTCACACACCATCAGGCTTATAAGCAGCTCTCAAGGAAACTCAGTTTTCACACTCTAGGCTTAGTGCCCTTTGAGTGCATTATCTAGGAATGGACCTGGTAGAGCATGCCACACAAACAAATGCTCCACATGCGGGTTTCACATGTCACCAACTCCACATTCTCAGGCAACTTCAGCGCCACTGCCGTTTTCAGATAGCCCTCAATGCAAAGGCTCTAGACACAAATATTGGTGTGAGAGCTAATTCAATCAAGGAAACACTGCATGTTGGTGAAGGGCATATTGAAGAAGGATCAGCCGAGTGGTTCTTGTGGGAGAACAACTCCATTTGGCTCACTAACTTCACACACCATCAGGCTTCCAAGCAGCTCTCAAGGAAACTCAGTTTTCACACTCTATGCTTAGTGCCCTTTGAGTGCATTATCTAGGAATGAACCTGGTAGAGCATCCCACACAAACGAATGCTCCACATGCAGGTTTCACATGCCACCAACTCCACATTGACAGGCAACTTCAGCGCCACAGCCATTTTCAGATAGCCCTCAATGCAAAGGCTCTAGACGCAAATATTGGTGTGAGAGCTAATTCAATCAAGGAAACACTGCATGTTGGTGAAGGGCATATTGAAGAAGGATCAGCCGAGTGGTTCTTGTGGGAGAACAACTCCATTGGGCTCACTAACTTCACACACCATCAGGCTTCCAAGCAGCTCTCAAGGAAACTCAGTTTTCACACTCTATGCTTCGTGCCCTTTGAGTGCATTATCTAGGAATGAACCTGGTAGAGCATCCCACACAAACGAATGCTCCACATGCGGGTTTCACATGCCACCAACTCCACATTCTCAGGCAACTTCAGCGCCACAGCCGTTTTCAGATAGCCCTCAATTCAAAGGCTCTAGACGCAAATATTGGTATGAGAGCTAATTCAATCAAGGAAAAACTGCATGTTGGTGAAGGGCATATTGAAGAAGGATCAGCA
>NW_026699020.1:0-21918 GCF_030435755.1 Ochotona princeps | reverse complement strand
CATCGCACACAAACGAATGCTCCACATGCGGGTTTCACATGCCACCAACTCCACATTCACAGGCAACTTCAGCGCCACAGCCGTTTTCAGATAGCCCTCAATGCAAAGGCTCTAGACGCAAATATTGGTGTGAGAGCTAATTCAATCAAGGAAACACTGCATGTTGGTGAAGGGCATATTGAAGAAGGATCAGCCGAGTGGTTCTTGTGGGAGAACAACTTCATTTGGCTCACTAACTTCACACACCATCAGGCTTCCAAGCAGCTCTCAAGGAAACTCAGTTTTCACACTCTCTGCTTAGTGCCCTTTGTATGCCTAGGACTGAAATGAAGCTTGGTGAGCATCCCACACAAACGAATGCTCCACATGCGGGTTTCACATGCCACCAACTCCACATTCACAGGCAACTTCAGCGCAACAGCCATTTTCAGATAGCCCTCAATGCAAAGGCTCTAGACACAAATATTGGTGTGAGAGCTAATTGAATCAAGGAAACATTGCATGTTGGTGAAGGGCATATTGAAGAAGGATTAGCAAAGTGGATCCTGTGGGAGAACAACTCCATTTGGCTCACTAACTTCACACACCATCAGGCTTCCAAGCAGCTCTCAAGGAAACTCAGTTTTCACACTCTATGCTTAGTGCCCTTTGAGTGCATTATCTAGGAATGAACCTGGTAGAGCATCCCACACAAACGAATGCTCCACATGCGGGTTTCACATGCCACCAACTCCACATTCACAGGCAACTTCAGCGCCACAGCCGTTTTCAGATAGCCCTCAATGCAAAGGCTCTAGACGCAAATATTGGTGTGAGAGCTAATTCAATCAAGGAAACACTGCATGTTGGTGAAGGGCATATTGAAAAGGATCAGCCGAGTGGTTCTTGTGGGACAACAACTCCATTTGGCTCACTAACTTCACACACCATCAGGCTTCCAAGCAGCTCTCAAGAAAACTCAGTTTTCACACTCTATGCTTAGTGCCCTTTGAGTGCATTATCTAGGAATGAACCTGGTAGAGCATCCCACACAAACGAATGCTCCACATGCGGGTTTCACATGCCACCAACTCCACATTCACAGGCAACTTCAGCGCCACAGCCGTTTTCAGATAGCAGTCAATGCAAAGGCTGTAGACACAAATATTGATGTGAGAGCTAATTCAATCAAGGAAACACTGCATGTTGGTGAAGGGCATATTGAAGAAGGATCAGCCGAGTGGTTCTTGTGGGACAACAACTCCATTTGGCTCACTAACTTCACACACCATCAGGCTTCCAAGCAGCTCTCAAGGAAACTCAGTTTTCACACTCTATGCTTAGTGCCCTTTGAGTGCCTAGGACTGAAATGAAGCTTGGTGAGCATCGCACACAAACGAATGCTCCACATGCGGGTTTCACATGCCACCAACTCCACATTCACAGGCAACTTCAGCGCCACAGCCGTTTTCAGATAGCCCTCAATGCAAAGGCTCTAGACGCAAATATTGGTGTGAGAGCTAATTCAATCAAGGAAACACTGCATGTTGGTGAAGGGCATATTGAAAAGGATCAGCCGAGTGGTTTTTGTGGGAGAACAACTCCATTTGGCTCACTAACTTCACACACCATCAGGCTTCCAAGCAGCTCTCAAGGAAACTCAGTTTTCACACTCTATGCTTAGTGCCCTTTGAGTGCCTAGGACTGAAATGAAGCTTGGTGAGCATCGCACACAAACGAATGCTCCACATGCGGGTTTCACATGCCACCAACTCCACATTCACAGGCAACTTCAGCGCCACACCCGTTTTCAGATAGCCCTCAATGCAAAGGCTCTAGACGCAAATATTGGTGTGAGAGCTAATTCAATCAAGGAAACACTGCATGTTGGTGAAGGGCATATTGAAAAGGATCAGCCGAGTGGTTTTTGTGGGAGAACAACTCCATTTGGCTCACTAACTTCACACACCATCAGGCTTCCAAGCAGCTCTCAAGGAAACTCAGTTTTCACACTCTATGCTTAGTGCCCTTTGTATGCCTAGGACTGAAATGAATCTTGGTGAGCATCCCACACAAACGAATGCTCCACATGCGGGTTTCACATGCCACCAACTCCACATTCACATGCAACTTCAGCGCCACAGCCGTTTTCAGATAGCCCTCAATGCAAAGGCTCTAGAAGCAAATATTGGTGTGAGAGCTAATTCAATCAAGGAAACACTGCATGTTGGTGAAGGGCATATTGAAGAAGGATCAGCCGAGTGGTTCTTGTGGGAGAACAACTCCATTTGGCTTCACTAACTTCACACACCATCAGGCTTCCAAGCAGCTCTCAAGGAAACTCAGTTTTCACACTCTATGCTTAGTGCCCTTTGAGTGCATTATCTAGGAATGAACCTGGTAGAGCATCCCACACAAACGAATGCTCCACATGCGGGTTTCACATGCCACCAACTCCACATTCACAGGCAACTTCAGCGCCACAGCCGTTTTCAGATAGCAGTCAATGCAAAGGCTGTAGACACAAATATTGATGTGAGAGCTAATTCAATCAAGGAAACACTGCATGTTGGTGAAGGGCATATTGAAGAAGGATCAGCCGAGTGGTTTTTGTGGGACAACAACTCCATTTGGCTCACTAACTTCACACACCATCAGGCTTCCAAGCAGCTCTCAAGGAAACTCAGTTTTCACACTCTATGCTTAGTGCCCTTTGAGTGCCTAGGACTGAAATGAAGCTTGGTGAGCATCGCACACAAACGAATGCTCCACATGCGGGTTTCACATGCCACCAACTCCACATTCACAGGCAACTTCAGCGCCACAGCCGTTTTCAGATAGCCCTCAATGCAAAGGCTCTAGACGCAAATATTGGTGTGAGAGCTAATTCAATCAAGGAAACACTGCATGTTGGTGAAGGGCATATTGAAAAGGATCAGCCGAGTGGTTTTTTGTGGGAGAACAACTCCATTTGGCTCACTAACTTCACACACCATCAGGCTTCCAAGCAGCTCTCAAGGAAACTCAGTTTTCACACTCTATGCTTAGTGCCCTTTGAGTGCCTAGGACTGAAATGAAGCTTGGTGAGCATCGCACACAAACGAATGCTCCACATGCGGGTTTCACATGCCACCAACTCCACATTCACAGGCAACTTCAGCGCCACACCCGTTTTCAGATAGCCCTCAATGCAAAGGCTCTAGACGCAAATATTGGTGTGAGAGCTAATTCAATCAAGGAAACACTGCATGTTGGTGAAGGGCATATTGAAAAGGATCAGCCGAGTGGTTTTTGTGGGAGAACAACTCCATTTGGCTCACTAACTTCACACACCATCAGGCTTCCAAGCAGCTCTCAAGGAAACTCAGTTTTCACACTCTATGCTTAGTGCCCTTTGAGTGCCTAGGACTGAAATGAATCTTGGTGAGCATCCCACACAAACGAATGCTCCACATGCGGGTTTCACATGCCACCAACTCCACATTCACATGCAACTTCAGCGCCACAGCCGTTTTCAGATAGCCCTCAATGCAAAGGCTCTAGAAGCAAATATTGGTGTGAGAGCTAATTCAATCAAGGAAACACTGCATGTTGGTGAAGGGCATATTGAAGAAGGATCAGCCGAGTGGTTCTTGTGGGACAACAACTCCATTTGGCTCACTAACTTCACACACCATAAGGCTTCCAAGCAGCTCTCAAGGAAACTCAGTTTTCACACTCTATGCTTAGTGCCCTTTGAGTGCATTATCTAGGAATGAACCTGGTAGAGCATCCCACACAAACGAATGCTCCACATGCGGGTTTCACATGCCACCAACTCCACATTCACAGGCAACTTCAGCGCCACACCCGTTTTCAGATAGCGCTCAATGCAAAGGCTCTAGACGCAAATATTGGTGTGAGAGCTAATTCAATCAAGGAAACACTGCATGGTGGTGAACGGCATATTGAAGAAGGATCAGCCGAGTGGTTCTTGTGGGAGAACAACTCCATTTGGCTCACTAACTTCACACACCATCAGGCTTCCAAGCAGCTCTCAAGGAAACTCAGTTTTCACACTCTATGCTTAGTGCCCTTTGAGTGCATTATCTAGGAATGAACCTGGTAGAGCATCCCACACAAACGAATGCTCCACATGCGGGTTTCACATGCCACCAACTCCACATTCACAGGCAACTTCAGCGCCACAGCCGTTTTCAGATAGCCCTCAATGCAAAGGCTCTAGACGCAAATATTGGTGTGAGAGCTAATTCAATCAAGGAAACACTGCATGTTGGTGAAGGGCATATTGAAAAGGATCAGCCGAGTGGTTCTTGTGGGACAACAACTCCATTTGGCTCACTAACTTCACACACCATCAGGCTTCCAAGCAGCTCTCAAGGAAACTCAGTTTTCACACTCTAAGCTTAGTGCCCTTTGAGTGCCTAGGACTGAAAAGAAGCTTGGTGAGCATCGCACACAAACGAATGCTCCACATGCGGGTTTCACATGACACCAACTCCACATTCACAGGCAACTTCAGCGCCACAGCCGTTTTCAGATAGCCCTCAATGCAAAGGCTCTAGACGCAAATATTGGTGTGAGAGCTAATTCAATCAAGGAAACACTGCATGTTGGTGAAGGGCATATTGAAAAGGATCAGCCGAGTGGATCCTGTGGGAGAACAACTCCATTTGGCTCACTAACTTCACACACCATCAGGCTTCCAAGCAGCTCTCAAGGAAACTCAGTTTTCACACTCTATGCTTAGTGCCCTTTGTATGCCTAGGACTGAAATGAACCTTGGTGAGCATCCCACACAAACGAATGCTCCACATGCGGGTTTCACATGCCACCAACTCCACATTCACATGCAACTTCAGCGCCACAGCCGTTTTCAGATAGCAGTCAATGCAAAGGCTCTAGACGCAAATATTGGTGTGAGAGCTAATTCAATCAAGGAAACACTGCATGTTGGTGAAGGGCATATTGAAGAAGGATCAGCCGAGTGGTTCTTGTGGGACAACAACTCCATTTGGCTCACTAACTTCACACACCATCAGGCTTCCAAGCAGCTCTCAAGGAAACTCAGTTTTCACACTCTATGCTTAGTGCCCTTTGAGTGCATTATCTAGGAATGAACCTGGTAGAGCATCCCACAAAAACGAATGCTCCACATGCGGGTTTCACATGCCACCAACTCCACATTCACAGGCAGCTTCAGCGCCACACCCGTTTTCAGATAGCGCTCAATGCAAAGGCTCTAGACGCAAATATTGGTGTGAGAGCTAATTCAATCAAGGAAACACTGCATGTTGGTGAACGGCATATTGAAGAAGGATCAGCCGAGTGGTTCTTGTGGGAGAACAACTCCATTTGGCTCACTAACTTCACACACCATCAGGCTTCCAAGCAGCTCTCAAGGAAACTCAGTTTTCACACTCTATGCTTAGTGCCCTTTGTATGCCTAGTACTGAAATGAACCTTGGTGAGCATCCCACACAAACGAATGCTCCACATGCAGGTTTCACATGCCACCAACTCCACATTCACATGTAACTTCAGCGCCACAGCCATTTTCAGATAGCCCTCAATGCAAAGGCTCTAGAAGCAAATATTGGTGTGAGAGCTAATTCAATCAAGGAAACACTGCATGTTGGTGAAGGGCATATTGAAGAAGGATCAGCCAAGTGGTTCTTTTCTTTGTGGACAACAACTCCATTTGGCTCACTAACTTCACACACCATCAGGCTTCCAAGCAGCTCTCAAGGAAACTCAGTTTTCACACTCTATGCTTAGTGCCCTTTGAGTGCATTATCTAGGAATGAACCTGGTAGAGCATCCCACACAAACGAATGCTCCACATGCGGGTTTCACATGCCACCAACTCCACATTCACAGGCAACTTCAGCGCCACACCCGTTTTCAGATAGCCCTCAATGCAAAGGCTCTAGACGCAAATATTGGTGTGAGAGCTAATTCAATCAAGGAAACACTGCATGTTGGTGAAGGGCATATTGAAAAGGATCAGCCGAGTGGTTCTTGTGGGACAACAACTCCATTTGGCTCACTAACTTCACACACCATCAGGCTTCCAAGCAGCTCTCAAGGAAACTCAGTTTTCACACTCTATGCTTAGTGCCCTTTGTATGCCTAGGACTGAAATGAACCTTGGTAAGCATCCCACACAAACGAATGCTCCACATGAGGGTTTCACATGCCACCAACTCCACATTCACATGCAACTTCAGCGCCACAGCCGTTTTCAGATAGCCCTCAATGCAAAGGCTCTAGACGCAAATATTGGTGTGAGAGCTAATTCAATCAAGGAAACACTGCATGTTGGTGAAGGGCATATTGAAAAGGATCAGCCGAGTGGTTCTTGTGGGAGAACAACTCCATTTGGCTCACTAACTTCACACACCATCAGGCTTCCAAGCAGCTCTCAAGGAAACTCAGTTTTCACACTCTATGCTTAGTGCCCTTTGAGTGCCTAGGACTGAAATGAAGCTTGGTGAGCATCGCACACAAACGAATGCTCCACATGCGGGTTTCACATCCTACCAACTCCACATTCACAGGCAACTTCAGCGCCACAGCCGTTTTCAGATAGCCCTCAATGCAAAGGCTCTAGACGCAAATATTGGTGTGAGAGCTAATTGAATCAAGGAAACACTGCATGTTGGTGAAGGGCATATTGAAGAAGGATCAGCCGAGTGGTTCTTGTGGGAGAACATCTCCATTTGGCTCACTAACTTCACACACCATCAGGCTTCCAAGCAGCTCTCAAGGAAACTCAGTTTTCACACTCTATGCTTAGTGCCCTTTGAGTGCATTATCTAGGAATGAACCTGGTAGAGCATCCCACACAAACGAATGCTCCACATGCGGGTTTCACATGCCACCAACTCCACATTCACAGGCAACTTCAGCGCCACAGCCGTTTTCAGATAGTTCTCAATGCAAAGGCTCTAGACGCAAATATTGGTGTGAGAGCTAATTCAATCAAGGAAACACTGCATGTTGGTGAAGGGCATACTGAAGAAGGATCAGCCGAGTGGTTCTTGTGGGAGAACAACTCCATTTGGCTCACTAACTTCACACACCATCAGGCTTCCAAGCAGCTCTCAAGGAAACTCAGTTTTCACACTCTATGCTTAGTGCCCTTTGAGTGCATTATCTAGGAATGAACCTGGTAGAGCATCCCACACAAACGAAATCTTCACATGCGGGTTTCACATGCCACCAACTCCACATTCACAGGCAACTTCAGCGCCACAGCCATTTTCAGATAGCCCTCAATGCAAAGGCTCTAGACGCAAATATTGGTGTGAGAGCTAATTCAATCAAGGAAACATTGCATGTTGGTGAAGGGCATATTGAAGAAGGATCAGCAAAGTGGATCCTGTGGGAGAACAACTCCATTTGGCTCACTAACTTCACACACCATCAGGCTTCCAAGCAGCTCTCAAGGAAACTCAGTTTTCACACTCTATGCTTAGTGCCCTTTGAGTGCATTATCTAGGAATGAACCTGGTAGAGCATCCCACAAAAACGAATGCTCCACATGCGGGTTTCACATGCCAACTCCACATTCACAGGCAACTTCAGCGCCACAGCCGTTTTCAGATAGCAGTCAATGCAAAGGCTATAGACACAAATATTGGGTGTGAGAGCTAATTCAATCAAGGAAACACTGCATGTTGGTGATCGTGAGGGCATATTGAAGAAGGATCAGCCGAGTGGTTCTTGTGGGAGAACAACTCCATTTGGCTCACTAACTCTCAACATCAGGCTTCCAAGCTAGCTCGCAAGGAACTCAGTTTTCACACTCTATGCTTAGTGCCCTTGAGTGCATTATCTAGGAATGAACCTGGTAGAGCATCCCACAAAAACGAATGCTCCACATGCGGGTTTCACATGGCACCAACTCCACATTCACAGGCAACTTCAGCGCCACAGCCGTTTTCAGATAGACCTCATTGCAAAGGCTCTAGACGCAAATATTGGTGTGAGAGCTAATTCAATCAAGGAAACACTGCATGTTGGTGAAGGGCATATTGAAGAAGGATCAGCCGAGTGGTTCTTGTGGGACAACAACTCCATTTGGCTCACTAACTTCACACACCATCAGGCTTCCAAGCAGCTCTCAAGGAAACTCAGTTTTCACACTCTATGCTTAGTGCCCTTTGTATGCCTAGGACTGAAATGAACCTTGGTGAGCATCGCACACAAACGAATGCTCCACATGCGGGTTTCACATGCCACCAACCTCCACATCCACAGGCAACTTCAGGACCACAGCCGTTTTCAGATAGCCCTCAATGCAAAGGCTCTAGACGCAAATATTGGTGTGAGAGCTAATTCAATCAAGGAAACACTGCATGTTGGTGAAGGGCATATTGAAGAAGGATCAGCAAAGTGGATCCTGTGGGAGAACAACTCCATTTGGCTCACTAACTTCACACACCATCAGGCTTCCAAGCAGCTCTCAAGGAAACTCAGTTTTCACACTCTATGCTTAGTGCCCTTTGAGTGCATTATCTAGGAATGAACCTGGTAGAGCATCCCACACAAACGAATGCTCCACATGCGGGTTTCACATGCCACCAACTCCACATTCACAGGCAACTTCAGCGCCACAGCCGTTTTCAGATAGCCCTCAATGCAAAGGCTCTAGATGCAAATATTGGTGTGAGAGCTAATTCAATCAAGGAAACACTGCATGTTGGTGAAGGGCATATTGAAGAAGGATCAGCCGAGTGGTTCTTGTGGAGAACAACTCCATTTGGCTCACTAACTTCACACACCATCAGGCTTCCAAGCAGCTCTCAAGGAAACTCAGTTTTCACACTCTATGATTAGTACCCTTTGTATGCCTAGGACTGAAATGAAGCTTGGTGAGCATCCCACACAAACGAATGCTCCACATGCGGGTTTCACATGCCACCAACTCCACATTCACAGGCAACTTCAGCGCCACAGCCGTTTTCAGATAGCCCTCAATGCAAAGGCTCTAGACGCAAATATTGGTGTGAGAGCTAATTCAATCAAGGAAACACTGCATGTTGGTGAAGGGCATATTGAAGAAGGATCAGCCGAGTGGTTCTTGTGGGAGAACAACTCCATTTGGCTCACTAACTTCACACACCATCAGGCTTCCAAGCAGCTCTCAAGGAAACTCAGTTTTCACACTCTATGCTTAGTGCCCTTTGTATGCCTAGGACTGAAATGAAGCTTGGTGAGCATCCCACACAAACGAATGCTCCACATGCGCTGTTTCACATGCCACCAACTCCACATTCACAGGCAACTTCAGCGCCACAGCCTTTTTCAGATAGTTCTCAATGCAAAGGCTCTAGACGCAAATATTGGTGTGAGAGCTAATTCAATCAAGGAAACACTGCATGTTGGTGAAGGGCATATTGAAGAAGGATCAGCCGAGTGGTTCTTGTGGGAGAACAACTCCATTTGGCTCACTAACTTCACACACCATCAGGCTTCCAAGCAGCTCTCAAGGAAACTCAGGTTTCACACTCTATGCTTAGTGTCCTTTGTATGCCTAGGACTGAAATGAACCTTGGTGAGCATCCCACACAAACGAATGCTCCACATGCGGGTTTCACATGTCACCAACTCCACATTCACAGGCAACTTCAGCGCCACAGCCATTTTCAGATAGTTCTTAATGCAAAGGCTCTAGACGCAAATATTGGTGTGAGAGTTAATTCAATCAAGGAAACACTGCATGTTGGTGAAGGGCATATTGAAGAAGGATCAGCCGAGTGGTTCTTGTGGGAGAACAACTCCATTTGGCTCACTAACTTCACACACCATCAGGCTTCCAAGCAGCTCTCAAGGAAACTCAGTTTTCACACTCTATGCTTAGTGCCCTTTGAGTGCATTATCTAGGAATGAACCTGGTAGAGCATCCCACACAAACGAATGCTCCACATACGGGTTTCACATGCCACCAACTCCACATTCACAGGCAACTTCAGCGCCACAGCCGTTTTCAGATAGCCCTCAATGCAAAGGCTCTAGACGCAAATATTGGTGTGAGAGCTAATTCAATCAAGGAAACACTGCATGTTGGTGAAGGGCATATTGAAGAAGGATCAGCCGAGTGGTTCTTGTGGGAGAACAACTCCATTTGGCTCACTAACTTCACACACCATCAGGCTTCCAAGCAGCTCTCAAGGAAACTCAGTTTTCACACTCTATGCTTAGTGCCCTTTGTATGCCTAGGACTGAAATGAAGCTTGGTGAGCATCCCACACAAACGAATGCTCCACATGCGGGTTTCACATGCCACCAACTCCACATTCACAGGCAACTTCAGCGCCACAGCCGTTTTCAGATAGTCCTCAATGCAAAGGCTCTAGACGCAAATATTGGTGTGAGAGCTAATTCAATCAAGGAAACACTGCATGTTGGTGAAGGGCATATTGAAGAAGGATCAGCCGAGTGGTTCTTGTGGGAGAACAACTCCATTTGGCTCACTAACTTCACACACCATCAGGCTTCCAAGCAGCTCTCAAGGAAACTCAGTTTTCACACTCTATGCTTAGTGCCCTTTGTATGCCTAGTACTGAAATGAACCTTGGTGAGCATCCCACACAAACGAATGCTCCACATGCAGGTTTCACATGCCACCAACTCCACATTCACATGTAACTTCAGCGCCACAGCCATTTTCAGATAGCCCTCAATGCAAAGGCTCTTGAAGCAAATATTGGTGTGAGAGCTAATTCAATCAAGGAAACACTGCATGTTGGTGAAGGGCATATTGAAGAAGGATCAGCCAAGTGGTTCTTGTGGGACAACAACTCCATTTGGCTCACTAACTTCACACACCATCAGGCTTCCAAGCAGCTCTCAAGGAAACTCAGTTTTCACACTCTATGCTTAGTGCCCTTTGAGTGCATTATCTAGGAATGAACCTGGTAGAGCATCCCACACAAACGAATGCTCCACATGCGGGTTTCACATGCCACCAACTCCACATTCACAGGCAACTTCAGCGCCACACCCGTTTTCAGATAGCCCTCAATGCAAAGGCTCTAGACGCAAATATTGGTGTGAGAGCTAATTCAATCAAGGAAACACTGCATGTTGGTGAAGGGCATATTGAAAAGGATCAGCCGAGTGGTTCTTGTGGGACAACAATTCCATTTGGCTCACTAACTTCACACACCATCAGGCTTCCAAGCAGCTCTCAAGGAAACTCAGTTTTCACACTCTATGCTTAGTGCCCTTTGTATGCCTAGGACTGAAATGAACCTTAGTGAGCATCCCACACAAACGAATGCTCCACATGAGGGTTTCACATGCCACCAACTCCACATTCACATGCAACTTCAGCGCCACAGCCGTTTTCAGATAGCCCTCAATGCAAAGGCTCTAGACGCAAATATTGGTGTGAGAGCTAATTCAATCAAGGAAACACTGCATGTTGGTGAAGGGCATATTGAAAAGGATCAGCCGAGTGGTTCTTGTGGGAGAACAACTCCATTTGGCTCACTAACTTCACACACCATCAGGCTTCCAAGCAGCTCTCAAGGAAACTCAGTTTTCACACTCTATGCTTAGTGCCCTTTGAGTGCCTAGGACTGAAATGAAGCTTGGTGAGCATCGCACACAAACGAATGCTCCACATGCGGGTTTCACATGCTACCAACTCCACATTCACAGGCAACTTCAGCGCCACAGCCGTTTTCAGATAGCCCTCAATGCAAAGGCTCTAGACGCAAATATTGGTGTGAGAGCTAATTCAATCAAGGAAACACTGCATGTTGGTGAAGGGCATACTGAAGAAGGATCAGCCGAGTGGTTCTTGTGGGAGAACAACTCCATTTGGCTCACTAACTTCACACACCATCAGGCTTCCAAGCAGCTCTCAAGGAAACTCAGTTTTCACACTCTATGCTTAGTGCCCTTTGAGTGCATTATCTAGGAATGAACCTGGTAGAGCATCCCACACAAACGAAATCTTCACATGCGGGTTTCACATGCCACCAACTCCACATTCACAGGCAACTTCAGCGCCACAGCCGTTTTCAGATAGCCCTCAATGCAAAGGCTCTAGACGCAAATATTGGTGTGAGAGCTAATTCAATCAAGGAAACATTGCATGTTGGTGAAGGGCATATTGAAGAAGGATCAGCCGAGTGGTTCTTGTGGGAGAACAACTCCATTTGGCTCACTAACTTCACACACCATCAGGCTTCCAAGCAGCTCTCAAGGAAACTCAGTTTTCACACTCTATGCTTAGTGCACTTTGAGTGCATTATCTAGGAATGAACCTGGTAGAGCATCCCACAAAAACGAATGCTCCACATGCGGGTTTCACATGCCACCAACTCCACATTCACAGGCAACTTCAGCGCCACAGCCGTTTTCAGATAGCAGTCAATGCAAAGGATATAGACACAAATATTGGTGTGAGAGCTAATTCAATCAAGGAAACACTGCATGTTGGTGAAGGGCATATTGAAGAAGGATCAGCCGAGTGGTTCTTGTGGGAGAACAACTCCATTTGGCTCACTAACTTCACACACCATCAGGCTTCCAAGCAGCTCTCAAGGAAACTCAGTTTTCACACTCTATGCTTAGTGCCCTTTGAGTGCATTATCTAGGAATGAACCTGGTAGAGCATCCCACAAAAACGAATGCTCCACATGCGGGTTTCACATGGCACCAACTCCACATTCAAAGGCAACTTCAGCGCCACAGCCGTTTTCAGATAGCCCTCAATGCAAAGGTTCTAGACGCAAATATTGGTGTGAGAGCTAATTCAATCAAGGAAACACTGCATGTTGGTGAAGGGCATATTGAAGAAGGATCAGCCGAGTGGTTCTTGTGGGAGAACAACTCCATTTGGCTCACTAACTTCACACACCATCAGGCTTCCAAGCAGCTCGCAAGGAAACTCAGTTTTCACACTCTATGCTTAGTGCCCTTTGAGTGCATTATCTAGGAATGAACCTGGTAGAGCATCCCACAAAAACGAATGCTCCACATGCGGGTTTCACATGCCACCAACTCCACATTCACAGGCAACTTCAGCGCCACAGCCGTTTTCAGATAGCCCTCAATGCAAAGGCTCTAGACGCAAATATTGGTGTGAGAGCTAATTCAATCAAGGAAACACTGCATGTTGGTGAAGGGCATATTGAAGAAGGATCAGCCGAGTGGTTCTTGTGGGAGAACAACTCCATTTGGCTCACTAACTTCACACACCATCAGGCTTCCAAGCAGCTCTCAAGGAAACTCAGTTTTCACACTCTATGCTTAGTGCCCTTTGTATGCCTAGGACTGAAATGAACCTGGTAGAGCATCGCACACAAACGAATGCTCCACATGCGGGTTTCACATGCCACCAACTCCACATCCACAGGCAACTTCAGGACCACAGCCGTTTTCAGATAGCCCTCAATGCAAAGGCTCTAGACGCAAATATTGGTGTGAGAGCTAATTCAATCAAGGAAACACTGCATGTTGGTGAAGGGCATATTGAAGAAGGATCAGCAAAGTGGATCCTGTGGGAGAACAACTCCATTTGGCTCACTAACTTCACACACCATCAGGCTTCCAAGCAGCTCTCAAGGAAACTCAGTTTTCACACTCTATGCTTAGTGCCCTTTGAGTGCATTATCTAGGAATGAACCTGGTAGAGCATCCCACACAAACGAATGCTCCACATGCGGGTTTCACATGCCACCAACTCCACATTCACAGGCAACTTCAGCGCCACAGCCGTTTTCAGATAGCCCTCAATGCAAAGGCTCTAGACGCAAATATTGGTGTGAGAGCTAATTCAATCAAGGAAACACTGCATGTTGGTGAAGGGCATATTGAAGAAGGATCAGCCGAGTGGTTCTTGTGGGAGAACAACTCCATTTGGCTCACTAACTTCACACACCATCAGGCTTCCAAGCAGCTCTCAAGGAAACTCAGTTTTCACACTCTATGATTAGTACCCTTTGTATGCCTAGGACTGAAATGAAGCTTGGTGAGCATCCCACACAAACGAATGCTCCACATGCGGGTTTCACATGCCACCAACTCCACATTCACATGCAACTTCAGCGCCACAGCCGTTTTCAGATAGCCCTCAATGCAAAGGCTCTAGACGCAAATATTGGTGTGAGAGCTAATTCAATCAAGGAAACACTGCATGTTGGTGAAGAGCATATTGAAGAAGGATCAGCCGAGTGGTTCTTGTGGGAGAACAACTCCATTTGGCTCACTAACTTCACACACCATCAGGCTTCCAAGCAGCTCTCAAGGAAACTCAGTTTTCACACTCTATGCTTAGTGCCCTTTGTATGCCTAGGACTGAAATGAAGCTTGGTGAGCATCCCACACAAACGAATGCTCCACATGCGCTGTTTCACATGCCACCAACTCCACATTCACAGGCAACTTCAGCGCCACAGCCTTTTTCAGATAGTTCTCAATGCAAAGGCTCTAGACGCAAATATTGGTGTGAGAGCTAATTCAATCAAGGAAACACTGCATGTTGGTGAAGGGCATATTGAAGAAGGATCAGCCGAGTGGTTCTTGTGGGAGAACAACTCCATTTGGCTCACTAACTTCACACACCATCAGGCTTCCAAGCAGCTCTCAAGGAAACTCAGGTTTCACACTCTATGCTTAGTGTCCTTTGTATGCCTAGGACTGAAATGAACCTTGGTGAGCATCCCACACAAACGAATGCTCCACATGCGGGTTTCACATGCCACCAACTCCACATTCACAGGCAACTTCAGCGCCACAGCCATTTTCAGATAGTTCTCAATGCAAAGGCTCTAGACGCAAATATTGGTGTGAGAGTTAATTCAATCAAGGAAACACTGCATGTTGGTGAAGGGCATATTGAAGAAGGATCAGCCGAGTGGTTCTTGTGGGAGAACAACTCCATTTGGCTCACTAACTTCACACACCATCAGGCTTCCAAGCAGCTCTCAAGGAAACTCAGTTTTCACACTCTATGCTTAGTGCCCTTTGAGTGCATTATCTAGGAATGAACCTGGTAGAGCATCCCACACAAACGAATGCTCCACATGCGGGTTTCACATGCCACCAACTCCACATTCACACAGGCAACTTCAGCGCCACAGCCGTTTTCAGATAGCCCTCAATGCAAAGGCTCTAGACGCAAATATTGGTGTGAGAGCTAATTCAATCAAGGAAACACTGCATGTTGGTGAAGGGCATATTGAAGAAGGATCAGCCGAGTGGTTCTTGTGGGAGAACAACTCCATTTGGCTCACTAACTTCACACACCATCAGGCTTCCAAGCAGCTCTCAAGGAAACTCAGTTTTCACACTCTATGCTTAGTGCCCTTTGTATGCCTAGGACTGAAATGAAGCTTGGTGAGGATCCCACACAAACGAATGCTCCACATGCGGGTTTCACATGCCACCAACTCCACATTCACAGGCAACTTCAGCGCCACAGCCGTTTTCAGATAGTCCTCAATGCAAAGGCTCTAGACGCAAATATTGGTGTGAGAGCTAATTCAATCAAGGAAACACTGCATGTTGGTGAAGGGCATATTGAAGAAGGATCAGCCGAGTGGTTCTTGTGGGAGAACAACTCCATTTGGCTCACTAACTTCACACACCATCAGGCTTCCAAGCAGCTCTCAAGGAAACTCAGTTTTCACACTCTATGCTTAGTGCCCTTTGTATGCCTAGGACTGAAATGAAGCTTGGTGAGCATCCCACACAAACGAATGCTCCACATGCGGGTTTCACATGCCACCAACTCCACATTCACAGGCAACTTCAGCGCCACAACCTTTTTCAGATAGTTCTCAATGCAAAGGCTCTAGACGCAAATATTGGTGTGAGAGCTAATTCAATCAAGGAAACACTGCATGTTGGTGAAGGGCATATTGAAGAAGGATCAGCCGAGTGGTTCTTGTGGGAGAACAACTCCATTTGGCTCACTAACTTCACACACCATCAGGCTTCCAAGCAGCTCTCAAGGAAACTCAGTTTTCACACTCTATGCTTAGTGTCCTTTGTATGCCTAGGACTGAAATGAACCTTGGTGAGCATCCCACACAAACGAATGCTCCACATGCGGGTTTCACATGCCACCAACTCCACATTCACAGGCAACTTCAGCGCCACAGCCATTTTCAGATAGTTCTCAATGCAAAGGCTCTAGACGCAAATATTGGTGTGAGAGTTAATTCAATCAAGGAAACACTGCATGTTGGTGAAGGGCATATTGAAGAAGGATCAGCCGAGTGGTTCTTGTGGGAGAACAACTCCATTTGGCTCACTAACTTCACACACCATCAGGCTTCCAAGCAGCTCTCAAGGAAACTCAGTTTTCACACTCTATGCTTAGTGCCCTTTGAGTGCCTAGGACTGAAATGAAGCTTGGTGAGCATCGCACACAAACGAATGCTCCACATGCGGGTTTCACATGCCACCAACTCCACATTCACAGGCAACTTCAGCGCCACAGCCGTTTTCAGATAGCCCTCAATGCAAAGGATCTAGACGCAAATATTGGTGTGAGAGCTAATTCAATCAAGGAAACACTGCATGTTGGTGAAGGGCATATTGAAGAAGGATCAGCCGAGTGGTTCTTGTGGGAGAACAACTCCATTTGGCTCACTAACTTCACACACCATCAGGCTTCCAAGCAGCTCTCAAGGAAACTCAGTTTTCACACTCTATGCCTAGTGTTCTTTGAGTGCATTATCTAGGAATGAACCTGGTAGAGCATCCCACACAAACGAATGCTCCACATGCGGGTTTCACATGCCACCAACTCCACATTCACAGGCAACTTCAGCGCCACAGCCGTTTTCAGATAGCCCTCAATGCAAAGGCTGTAGACACAAATATTGGTGTGAGAGCTAATTCAATCAAGGAAACAGTGCATGTTGGTTAAGGGCATATTGAAGAAGGATCAGCCGAGTGGTTCTTGTGGGAGAACAACTCCATTTGGCTCACTAACTTCACACACCATCAGGCTTCCAAGCAGCTCTCAAGGAAACTCAGTTTTCACACTCTATGTTTAGTGCTCTTTGAGTGCATTATCTAGGAATGAACCTGGTAGAGCATCGCACACAAATGAATGCTCCACATGCGGGTTTCACATGCCACCAACTCCACATTCACAGGCAACTTCAGCGCCACAGCCGTTTTCAGATAGCCCTCAATGCAAAGGCTCTAGACGCAAATATTGGTGTGAGAGCTAATTCAATCAAGGAAACACTGCATGTTGGTGAAGGGCATATTGAAGAAGGATCAGCCGAGTGGTTCTTGTGGGACAACAACTCCATTTGGCTCAATAACTTCACACACCATCAGGCTTCCAAGCAGCTCTCAAGGAAACTCAGTTTTCACACTCTATGCTTAGTGCCCTATGAGTGCCTAGGACTGAAATGAACCTTGGTGAGCATCCCACACAAATGAATGCTCCACATGCGGGTTTCACATGCCACCAACTCCACATTCACAGGCAACTTCAGCGCCACAGCCGTTTTCAGGTAGCCCTCAATGCAAAGGCTCTAGACGCAAATATTGGTGTGAGAGCTAATTCAATCAAGGAAACACTGCATGTTGGTGAAGGGCATATTGAAGAAGGATCAGCAAAGTGGATCCTGTGGGAGAACAACTCCATTTGGCTCACTAACTTCAAAAACCATCAGGCTTCCAAGCAGCTCTCAAGGAAACTCAGTTTTCACACTCTATGCTTAGTGCCCTTTGAGTGCATTATCTAGGAATGAACCTGTTGGAGCATCCCACACAAACGAATGCTCCACATGCGGGTTTCACATGCCACCAACTCCACATTCACAGGCAACTTCAGCGCCACAGCCATTTTCAGATAGTTCTCAATGCAAAGGCTCTAGACGCAAATATTGGTGTGAGAGCTAATTGAATCAAGGAAACACTGCATGTTGATGAAGGGCATATTGAAGAAGGATCAGCCGAGTGGTTCTTGTGGGAGAACAACTCCATTTGGCTCACTAACTTCACACACCATCAGGCTTCCAAGCAGCTCTCAAGGAAACTCAGTTTTCACACTCTATGCTTAGTGCCCTTTGAGTGCATTATCTAGGAATGAACCTGGTAGAGCATCCCACACAAACGAATGCTCCACATGCGGGTTTCACATGCCACCAACTCCACATTCACTGACAACTTCAGCGCCACAGCCGTTTTCAGATAGCCCTCAATGCAAAGGCTCTAGACGCAAATATTGGTGTGAGAGCTAATTCAATCAAGGAAACACTGCATGTTGGTGAAGGGCATATTGAAGAAGGATCAGCAAAGTGGATCCTGTGGGAGAACAACTCCATTTGGCTCACTAACTTCACACACCATCAGGCTTCCAAGCAGCTCTCAAGGAAACTCAGTTTTCACACTCTATGCTTAGTGCCGTTTGAGTGCATTATCTAGGAATGAACCTGGTAGAGCATCCCACACAAACGAATGCTCCGCATGCGGGTTTCACATGCCACCAACTCCACATTCACAGGCAACTTCAGCGCCACAGCCGTTTTCAGATAGGCCTCAATGCAAAGGCTCTAGACGCAAATATTGGTGTGAGAGCTAATTCAATCAAGGAAACACTGCATGTTGGTGAAGGGCATATTGAAGAAGGATCAGCCGAGTGGTTCTTGTGGGAGAACAACTCCATTTGGCTCACTAACTTCACACACCATCAGGCTTCCAAGCAGCTCTCAAGGAAACTCAGTTTTCACACTCTATGCTTAGTGCCCTTTGTATGCCTAGGACTGAAATGAAGCTTGGTGAGCATCCCACACAAACGAATGCTCCACATGCGGGTTTCACATGCCACCAACTCCACATTCTCAGGCAACTTCAGCGCCACAGCCGTTTTCAGATAGTTCTCAATGCAAAGGCTCTATACGCAAATATTGGTGTGAGAGCTAATTCAATCAAGGAAACACTGCATGTTGGTGAAGGGCATATTGAAGAAGGACCAGCCGAGTGGTTCTTGTGGGAGAACAACTCCATTTGGCTCACTAACTTCACACACCATCAGGCTTCCAAGCAGCTCTCAAGGAAACTCAGTTTTCACACTCTATGCTTAGTGCCCTTTGAGTGCATTATCTAGGAATGAACCTGGTAGAGCATCCCACACAAACGAATGCTCCACATGCGGGTTTCACATGCCACCAACTCCACATTCACAGGCAACTTCAGCGCCACAGCCGTTTTCAGATAGCCCTCAATGCAAAGGCTCTAGACGCAAATATTGGTGTGAGAGCTAATTCAATCAAGGAAACAGTGCCTGTTGGTGAAGGGCATATTGAAGAAGGATCAGCCGAGTGGTTCTTGTGGGAGAACAACTCCATTTGGCTCACTAACTTCACACACCATCAGGCTTCCAAGCAGCTCTCAAGGAAACTCAGTTTTCACACTCTATGCTTAGTGCCCTTTGAGTGCATTATCTAGGAATGAACCTGGTAGAGCATCCCACACAAACGAATGCTCCACATGCGGGTTTCACATGCCACCAACTCCACATTCACAGGCAACTTCACAGCCACAGCCGTTTTCAGATAGCCCTCAATGCAAAGGCTCTAGACGCAAATATTGGTGTGAGAGCTAATTCAATCAAGGGAACACTGCATGTTGGTGAAGGGCATATTGAAGAAGGATCAGCCGAGTGGTTCTTGTGGGAGAACAACTCCATTTGGCTCACTAACTTCACACACCATCAGGCTTCCAAGCAGCTCTCAAGGAAACTCAGTTTTCACACTCTATGCTTAGTGCCGTTTGTATGCCTAGGACTGAAATGAACCTTGGTGAGCATCCCACACAAATGAATGCTCCACATGCGGGTTTCACATGCCACCAACTCCACATTCACAGGCAACTTCAGCGCCACAGCCGTTTTCAGATAGCCCTCAATGCAAAGGCTCTAGATGCAAATATTGGTGTGAGAGCTAATTCAATCAAGGAAACACTGCATGTTGGTGAAGGGCATATTGAAGAAGGATCAGCAAAGTGGATCCTGTGGGAGAACAACTCCATTTGGCTCACTAACTTCACACACCATCAGGCTTCCAAGCAGCTCTCAAGGAAACTCAGTTTTCACACTCTATGCTTAGTGCCCTTTGAGTGCATTATCTAGGAATGAACCTGTTGGAGCATCCCACACAAACGAATGCTCCACATGCGGGTTTCACATGCCACCAACTCCACATTCACAGGCAACTTCAGCGCCACAGCCATTTTCAGATAGCCCTCAATGCAAAGGCTCTAGACGCAAATATTGGTGTGAGAGCTAATTGAATCAAGGAAACACTGAATGTTGGTGAAGGGCATATTGAAGAAGGATCAGCCGAGTGGTTCTTGTGGGAGAACAACTCCATTTGGCTCACTAACTTCACACACCATCAGGCTTCCAAGCAGCTCTCAAGAAAACTCAGTTTTCACACTCTATGCTTAGTGCCCTTTGAGTGCATTATCTAGGAATGAACCTGGTAGAGCATCCCACACAAACGAATGCTCCACATGCGGGTTTCACATGCCACCAACTCCACATTCTCAGGCAACTTCAGCGCCACAGCCGTTTTCAGATAGCCCTCAATGCAAAGGCTCTAGACGCAAATATTGGTGTGAGAGCTAATTCAATCAAGGAAACACTGCATGTTGGTGAAGGGCATATTGAAGAAGGATCAGCCGAGTGGTTCTTGTGGGAGAACAACTCCATTTGGCTCACTAACTTCACACACCATCAGGCTTCCAAGCAGCTCTCAAGGAAACTCAGTTTTCACACTCTACGCTTAGTGCCCTTTGTATGCCTAGGACTGAAATGAAGCTTGGTGAGCATCCCACACAAACGAATGCTCCACATGCGGGTTTCACATGCCACCAACTCCACATTCACAGGCAACTTCAGCGCCACAGCCGTTTTCAGATAGTTCTCAATGCAAAGGCTCTAGACGCAAATATTGGTGTGAGAGCTAATTCAATCAAGGAAACACTGCATGTTGGTGAAGGGCATATTGAAGAAGGATCAGCCGAGTGGTTCTTGTGGGAGAACAACTCCATTTGGCTCACTAACTTCACACACCATCAGCCTTCCAAGAGGCTCTCAAGGAAACTCAGTTTTCACACTCTATGCTTAGTGCCGTTTGAGTGCATTATCTAGGAATGAACCTGGTAGAGCATCCCACACAAACGAATGCTCCACATGCGGGTTTCACATGCCACAACTCCACATTCACAGGCAACTTCAGCGCCACACCCGTTTTCAGATAGCCCTCAATGCAAAGGCTCTAGACGCAAATATTGGTGTGAGAGCTAATTCAATCAAGGGAACACTGCATGTTGGTGAAGGGCATATTGAAGAAGGATCAGCCGAGTGGTTCTTGTGGGAGAACAACTCCATTTGGCTCACTAACTTCACACACCATCAGGCTTCCAAGCAGCTCTCAAGGAAACTCAGTTTTCACACTCTATGCTTAGTGCCCTTTGTATGCCTAGGACTGAAATGAAGCTTGGTGAGCATCGCACACAAACGAATGCTCCACATGCGGGTTTCACATGCCACCAACTCCACATTCACAGGCAACTTCAGCGCCACAGCCGTTTTCAGATAGCCCTCAATGCAAAGGCTCTAGACGCAAATATTGGTGTGAGAGCTAATTCAATCAAGGAAACACTGCATGTTGGTGAAGGGCATATTGAAGAAGGATCAGCCGAGTTGTTCTTGTGGGAGAACAACTCCATTTGGCTCACTAACTTCACACACCATCAGGCTTCCAAGCAGCTCTCAAGGAAACTCAGTTTTCACACTCTATGCTTAGTGCCCTTTGAGTGCATTATCTAGGAATGAACCTGGTAGAGCATCCCACACAAACGAATGCTCCACATGCGGGTTTCACATGCCACCAACTCCACATTCACAGGCAACTTCACAGCCACAGCCGTTTTCAGATAGCC